>NC_091297.1:18710709-18770375 GCF_038502225.1 Cherax quadricarinatus | reverse complement strand
ACCATACACTTGCAACATCTGCCACATTGCCCCCCTATCCACCCTGTCATACGCCTTTTCCAAATCCATAAATGCCACAAAGACCTCTTTAGCCTTATCTAAATACTGTTCACTTATATTTCTTATGGGAACAAATTTGGTCTATAACGGCACCCAAACAGACTTCTGGATTGAAATAATATCGTTATGCGGGGGTCCACTGTATATGCAGGCGATTTTTCCATAAACATTTTTAATCTCTATGCCCCAGCAAACCAGCTTCGACCTGATGCTTTACCAGATCACATCAATAGTGAACCTACCATCATTCTTGGAGATTTTAATGCCAGACATAAGAATATTGGTGGGTCTATAACAAACACCAATGGAACTAAACTAGTGAAATTGCTAAATGAACATGATAATGTTCGAATTGTGGGCACTACTGAGCCTACTCACATATATGGTGATCACTTCCCAAGAATAACAACTGTCAATCTTGATCACATCTCCAGCAATCAAGGAGCTAAATACAGAAGGAGAAAACTTATTCTCAAACCAGAACACAGAGACAACTTTATTAACCACTTGGATCAATGGTATAAGAATTACGAGCCCATTGGCACACAAAAATTTAATGATGATTTAATTACCACTATTGAGAGTGTTCTCACAGATCAAGTGGGCAGGAATAGGAAACAAAGACCCTCCACTATAAATAACAATAAAAACCAATGTAAATACTATAATGATCCACAGCTACGCAATCTAACACATGCAGCTAGGAGGATTGGTAAAGCATACCGTGAATGTAGAACCCCAGACCTTCTCAGAACGTTCCACGCTGCACTAACAAATGCAAGGAATAGAAAGGAAGAACTTAGGCAACAGGAATGGGAACAGTTTGTTAGTGGATTGAATAGGTCCACCCCTTTAAGTTTGGCTTGGAAAGGTCTAAATAAAATAACCAGGAAAAAGACTGGCAATGTTGCTCATCCCTTTCCTCTTGAAAAAGCAAATGACCTCATAAATGACTGGTCCAAAACATCCAAGCATGAAAACCTTCCATCTCATATTAGAAAAAATTTAGATAGTACAGTGGAACCCCGCTTAACGATCACCTCCCAATGCAACCAATTATGTAAGTGTATTTATGTAAGTGCGTTTGTACGTGTATGTTTGGGGGTCTGAAATGGACTAATCTACTTCACGATATTCCTTATGGGAACAAATTCGGTCAGTACTGGCACCTGAACATACTTCTGGAATGAAAAAATATCGTTAACCGGGGGTCCACTGTACTTCTGAAGAAATGTTGAAACTGATTAATTTTATGAGCCAAAATATTGATGAGAGTGATTGCCTCTTTACCTAGTATGAATTAGATAATGCATTAACTAAAGGTCGATCAACTGCTCCTGGAGAGGATGGTATAACCTATGATATTCTCAGAACTCTACGGCACGTGCCTGATAACCCTTTGTTGGCACTGTATAATCTCAGTTACATTGAGGGCGTTCTTCCTACTTCCTGGACCAATAGTCTCATTGTGCCTATCCCTAAGCCCCAACAGCCTGATACATTTAGGCCGATCTCCTTAACTAGATGTCTTTGTAAAACTTTTGAAAGAATGATACTTAACAGACTGTACTACAGAATCAGACACCAACTTTCCCCCTACCTTTATGGGTTCATGAAAGGTAGAAGTGTGCAGAACTGTATTTCCACCTTTCTCACTGCACACACCTCTACTAGTTTTACCACTTTTCTTGATCTAAAATCTGCATTTGATATTGCGAACAGAACCGTTATACTACATGAACTACCCAAAATGAATATTGGTGGTAGATTACTCTGCTGGATAATAGAATACCTGTCAAATAGAGTATCCTCTGTCCTTTACCAAGGCTTCAGAAGTGATTCTAAAGAAATGTCCCTAGGTACACCACAGGGAGGAGTTCTTAGTCCCATGCTATTTAATATTCTGATTAATGCTCTTCTAAATGCTCTACCTGCCTCACCTAAACATATAGCTATAAGCTATGCTGATGATATCATGATCCATACAACAGGGCATAAGAAGATGAATACCATTCTTAATGAAGTTCAAGCAATTTGTAATCAACTAGGCCTAATAATATCTTCCTCTAAAACAAAGATATTAACAAGCAAACGACATCCCCCACCCATCTATTTGCAGGGTGAAATCATTAGCTACGTTAAAACTTACAGATATCTTGGTGTAGATGTACCCTTTAACAAATCCACTATACCACAACTAAACAAGAAATGCAAAGCTAGGCTAAATGCTCTCAAAGCTGTTGCTGGCTACAACCCCAACTATGGTGCTAACGTGAGAATCGTGAGAATGATGTACATAGCCTATGTTAGGTCCTTAATTGATTATGCTGCTCCCATGTTGATATTAGCTAGAGAAAGTTCCCTCCGACCCTTGGAGTTAATGCAAAATGAAGCTCTCAGGATTATTCTTGGCTGTCCCAGATCTACAAAAGTTCTTAACATGAGGAAGGAGCTTGGTATTTCTAGTATCAGTGATAGGATTGTTGAGATTACCACTGTACTCGGTATTAGAATGTTGAGAAACGAACCAGACACTGTCACGTTAAATTTTACCAAGTGTCTAGAGGTAAATACACACAGATCTAAATGGATTGTGAAAACATGCAATTGCATTAAGTTTTATAACCTGCATGAACAGTATCACTGTAAGCAACAAGAGCATTTCACCCCTCCGTGGAAGATGTGTTCATTTAATATCACATACCTACAAGTCCCTCCCAAGAAGCTCATTGCTAGTAATCCCTTCCTTAAATCTCTTGCTAGAGCAACTGCTCAAGAAGAAATTTCTCAACTAGCTGGTATTAATAAGCTATCACAAGTTATATACACTGATGGATCTAAACAGGAGTCTTCTGGCAGGGCTGCATCTGCTCTTGTTGCCACCTCCCTAGTTAAAAACGATAATAAATTTGTTGAGTTAGGCATAAGAATTAACAACTGGGCATCTACACTGCAAACTGAATTGTTTGCAATCCTAATGGCGCTAAAGCTAACCTATGACACTGAGCTTGACTCTATCATCTTTACTGATTCTATGTCATCACTGAAGGCTCTTGACTCATATAATGACTCCAACAACATGCTCATTGGAGAAGCCAGGTATAGATACTCAAAAATTAGGGACAAAGGAATTAATGTACAATTGCTATGGATCCCATCACACATTGGATTACTCCTTCATGATAAAGTTGATATGTTAGGAGTACCCAGAAGGAGAATGTAGAATATAACTTTGGTATAACTGTGTCTAGCATTAGGAATAATATTAGGAGAGAAGTAAATAATGGAAATGATTGTTATAGGAATGCAGTTAGAAGCCTGAGTAGATCTATAACCCACTATGATAACATGAATGTAGATAAGTATGTTTATGGAGCAACGTGCAATGTGAACAGACTGACTGATGTTGTAGTGGCCAGGCTTAGGCTTGGTTACAAGTACTTCTGGCAGTTTGGGAGACACACAGATGATGATCAAACTAAATGTAAATTATGTGATCAGGCATATGGTCACTCTCTTGAACACTATGTGCTTAATTGTCCACTTATTGAGGAATACAGAGACAGACAGTATAATAACCTATGTGACATGTCAAGATATCTTATTAATGAAAATAAGATACCAGATATACTAAGCAAATTTCCTAAATTTGCTTGTAACAGATAAGTGAACTATAGATATGTAGATATAAATCCATATGTATTCCTGTTAACCCTTTAAGGCCTAGTTCCTAGGCCTTTTGTGTATCCATATGCTCTCGTGCTACCGTCCACAGGATGGATATGGGGTGCACAAGAAACTAGCCACTTCGGTGGCAAAATCTAAAAAAAAAAATCTTTATTTAACGTTTTTTGTAGTTTTTTCTTTTCTTTTCTAATTTTTTTCTTTTCCTACTAACATTTGGGGCCTGAGAAACCAATACTGTATATAATGTATATATATAAACTCACTGTATTGAACACAATAACCGCACTAAAGTTATCATCATATTATTGTTTACCACTTTTGTTTATTACAATAAACATGCACAAATCTTGTATAATACTAATGTTCTATCATATATTTACATATTTACAATCACTGTACATGGTTTTAGAACTGCTGCAGCTTGTGGAACTCCTTGAAACAAGGCACCATGCACAGCGGTACCTTACATTTCTCGCAAATAAACCGAGTGTCTTTGCGTCTTTGTTGCCGTCGTTTTGTTTGTACACAGACAACACATCTCTTCTGAGCAAATTTCTTCTGAGTTGAAGGAAGCTGCATTATGAAATGATCACCTTCCCACCTCAAACGCTTGGGTATATCCTGAGGAGTTCGAGGACCTTGTTGTAGAGCAGGTGTTGTTACCTGGTACTTCATTATGAGTTGTCTGGCAACAGACAAACAAAATTCACCATACGGTGGTCTGTTGCCAGTCTTCATTTGGTAAATATTATATGCATTGAGCATTGAAATGTCCATGAGATGGAAGAAAAGTTTCATGTATCACTTGTAACTTTTACGAACACAATCAACAAAGCCAATCTGCATGTCACATTTGTCAACCAAGCGCATGTTTTGTGTATAATCAATCACTGTCACTGGTTTTCAAATACGTTCATTAGTCACTCGATCAACTTTGCCACTGTCTTGTATTTCATTACGGTGAATGGTTGTGAACAATATGACATCTCGTTTGTCATGCCACTGTAATACCATGATGTCAATGGCAGTAAACACCTGCACGTCATCACCACGAGCACCTGCACTGAGCCTGGGCATATGTTTACGATTAGAACGCACTGTGCCACACACATCTGTCTTGTTCACTCGCAAGAAATCACTGAGTAAAGGGCTTGTGTACCAGTTATCGGTATATAATGTATGCCCCTTACCAAGATAAGGTTCCATCATGCTTCTCACTATGTCACCTGAGATACCCAATAACATCTTGGTATCTTTCAATCTTTTACTTCCCGTGTATACAACAATATCCAATACCAGGCCACTGTCACAGTCACAGAGTACAAACAGTTTTATACCAAAGCGTTTCCTCTTGCTCGGTATATACTGCTTGAATGACAGCCTACCTTTGATCAAAATCAAAGACTCGTCAATTACAAGATTCTTGAATGGATAAAAGTATATGCTGAACTTTTGTTTGAGATACATAAAAACATTTCTAATCTTGTATAACCTGTCACTTCTGTCAGGCCTGGTTTTGTCAGAGAAGTGCAACATACGTAACAGTAAGATAAACCTGTTCACTGGGGTGATTTCACTGAAGAACGGAGTAGAAATTAGCCGATCTGTGGACCAGTATGCTTTTATATTATGCTTATAGACATGAGGCATAAGCATTATTGTTGCAAAAAGCAAATATATTTCTGCAACAGTTGTCTCTTTCCACCGGTGTAGTCTTGACTGTGGTGATATGATCGTATTTGCCATGGTGTACTCAAAATACTTGTTACTTTCCCTGAGAATAGTTTCCATCAATGGCTGGTCAAAGAATAGTTCACAGAATTCCAGTTCATTTGCAGTGTTTCCAAGGGGACAAGTTGGTAGAATTCCACTTTCAGTCATCAAACTGGTGGGGCTTGGGAACAAAATTGGGATTTTGCTGCCAATCCCAGATACGGTTTGCTGGTGGATACTGGACATCATAAGCTGGTTGTGTGGGTAATTGTGGTTGTGGTGGGCTGGTGGCTGATGCACCGCTTTGTCCTTGAACTGCGGAGTCAGCAGCGTGGGTCCCAGCCTGGGCTGGTGAGTCATGCATGGGTGTGGCACTACCATCACCACTACCACCATCTACTGATGCCTGTGGTCTATCCATGCCAAGTGTAGCCACATCATCCTCACTATCACTGTCTATACCTGGTGTAGAGCCACGGGATGTACTCCGTCCCCTGGGCATGGCATAGGGTACACTACCAGAGCGCATGCGGCGGCGTACATACCGACTCTTCACTGGTGAATATGTTTCCTCACTATCACTACTCGAATGATCGTCAAGAGCAATAAAATCACAATCCACGTCACTATCATCATCATTACTGAAGTCAGAGGCCTGGCCACGCGAAAATAATAGTTTTCTCTTGCGTTGAGGTACAACTGACTGTGACTGAGGAGTGCCCACACCAGAGGTAGAAGGTTGAGGATCGTCAGGGTTTTCTGCACTATTATCGATATCCTGGTCATTCCTTTCGGTCACTAACTGATCAAAGCCAAAGAATTCGTCTTCATTTCCACTTCCATCACTGTCAGAACTATGAGATAGGAAGATGAGAGTCCCAATTTTCCTTAGAGTGAGAGCTGCCTTGCGACGAGGCATGGTGAACAAGGGTAACTGAGCTGGCGTTCCAACAATGCTATGCGGGCGCCTAGATTTTTTGTTTATGGTGTACACCCACCACGCAGACCTGTTCTCTCACATGTAGGCCTATGAGCATTTTCGCGCTAAATTTGACGGCGCTATAATTTTGGCGTAGATCTATGGTTTGGACACTCAACATGAAGCCGTAGAACTATGGAATGGACCCTGAAAGGGTTAAATAATGTAGAACTTTGCCATACAGAATGCAAAAAGGACTTGGGGGTTATGATAAGCAGCAACCTTCAACCAAGACAGCAATGCCTAAGCGTACGTAATAAGGCAAACAGATTACTGGGATTTATATCAAGAAGTGTAAGCAACAGAAGTTCAGCAGTTATATTACAGCTTTATGCATCATTAGTAAGGCCTCACCTAGATTATGCAGCTCAATTCTGGTCTCCATATTACAGAATAGACATAAATTCATTAGAAAATATTCAGCGTAGAATGACTAACCCTCAAATGGTCCAAACGTATATATACGTTCACTCGCACAGCACCCCAAATATTTTGAAAAAAAAAAAAAATATATATATATAGGAAAAAAAGAGCACATTTTTTTAAGTATTTTAGAAAAAAAATTAGGGTCAGTACTTACCGAGATATGAGGCTGAGAAGTTGGCACTGGATGTTCATGTGACAGCAACATTAAGTCCTGCCGCTTGCAGAAGTGTTGCCGATATACCTTTTTTTCTACTTTTCGATTTATTTTATGTAATTTTTATGTTCTGATAATTACAATTTATAGTAGTTCTTGTCATTTTATAACCAATCTTTGTTCTGACACTAGTATTAGGTACTGAAATTGTGCTCAGATTGTCACAAACACATTGACAGGTGGACATTTACACCTCCCTTGGTCATTTACTATTGTCTTGGAATATATACAAAGTATTTATATGTCCCAGCAATGTTTTGGATATGTAGAAGTATATAATAAGGAGGAGGAGGAGGAGGAGGAGGAGGAGGAGGGAGGAGGGAGGAGGAGGAGGAGGGAGGAGGAGGGAGGAGGAGGGAGGAGGAGGGAGGAGGAGGGAGGAGGAGGAGGATGAAAAGGAGGGAGGAGGAGGAGGAGGAGGAGGAGGAGGAGGGAGGAGGATTAGGAGGGAGGAGGAGGAGGAGGGAGGAGGAGGAGGAGGAGGGAGGAGGAGGAGGGAGGAGGAGGAGGAGGGAGGAGGAGGAGGAGGGAGGAGGAGGAGGGAGGAGGAGGAGGGAGGAGGAGGAGGGAGGAGGAGGAGGGAGGAGGGGGTGGGAGGAGGAGGAGGGAGGAGGAGGAGGGAGGAGGAGGAGGAGGAGGGAGGAGGAGGAGGGAGGAGGAGGAGGGAGGAGGGGGGAGGAGGAGGGAGGAGGAGGAGGAGGCAGAGGCAGAGGAGGAGGAGGCAGAGGCAGAGGAGGAGGAGGAGGAGGAGGAAGTGAGGAGGAGGAGGAAGTGAGGAGGAGGAGGAAGTGAGGAAGAGGAGGAGGAGGAGGAGGAAGTGAGGAGGAGGAGGAAGTGAGGAGGAGGAGGCAGTAGTGAGGAGGAGGAGGAGGAAGTGAGGAGGAGGAAGTGAAGAGGAGGAGGAAGTGAGGAAGAGGAGGAGGAGGAGGAGGAAGTGAGGAAGAGGAGGAGGAGGAGTAGGAGGAGGAAGTGAGGAGGAGGAGGAGGTGAGGAAGAGGAGGAGGAGGAGGAGGAAGTGAGGAAGAGGAGGAGGAGGAGGAGGAGGAGGAGGAGGAAGTGAGGAGGAGGAAGTAAGGAGGAGGAGGCAGTAGTGAGGAGGAGGAGGAGGAGGTGAGGAGGAGGAGGAGGAGGAGGAGGAGGAAGTGAGGAGGAAGTGAGGAGGAGGAGGATGATACGTAATAATAATAATAATAATAATAATAATAATAATAATAATAATAATAATAATAGGTAATAATAAGTTCCCTTGAAGCATGAAAAACAAAGTCCACCCCTGACAGTGACGTGATGAGATAACTGATAAGAGCTGACGTTTGATGAGCATACACGAGGGTGGGGGAGGGTGCAGCTGATAAGAAAAGATTAGAGGTGATATTTGATGAGCATTGCCCTCACTTTGTTTTCGCTGGTGCACAAACATGTCTGTCTGTCAATTTGTCTGTCTTTCAAGCTCCCTGTCTATCTGTCTATCCATCTAGCTCTCTGTCTTGGAGAGAGCCACAAGACTGCGTTGTCATCATGTTTACCCACATCTTCAAGCAGAGTATAGCACTTTGTCTGGATTTTTTGGCTTATCCTAGGTAATTTACACTATGTATACTTGTATTTATGTGTACCTGTGAGACAAAGATAGACAGACAGATAGAAAGAGAGACAGATTGAAAGAGATACAGAGACAGACCCAGATAGACAGAGACAGAGGTAGACAGAGATAGACAGAAGAAGACAGACTGAGATACAGAGATAGACAGACCCTAAACTTGGGGTTAACATCATTTTCCTCTTAAAAGAGGAGTGTTAACATGACATTATATCAGTGAATCCTTGGTGTTTGCCGCACTGTTTGCTCTAGCTGGCACTCAATTTAACTGGCGCTCCCACAAGGTACTAAGTGGTCCCAGATTTTTTAATACTGCGCACAATGAGTGTTAGGACCCATTCTATGCTGACAAGGCATCTCAGGCCAATCGTGCCAAATTTGAAGGCAGGAAAAATAAAACGTATATAGTTTGGGGCGCTACGCATAAGAACTTGTATATATGTTTGGACCGTTTAACCCTTTCAGGGTTTCGGCTGTACTAGTATGGCTTACGAGCCAGGGTTTTTGATGTACTAGTACGCCTAAATTCTAGAGCCCTCAAATCTAGTGAGAGAAAGCTGGTAGGCCTACATATGAAAGAATGGGTCTATGTGGTCAGTGTGCGCAGTATAAAAAAAATCCTGCAGCACACAGTGCGTAATGAGAAAAAAAACTTTGACCGTGTTTTTGGATTAAAACAACGATTTTGCACTGTATTTTCGTATGGTATTTATGGTTGTATTCTAGTTTTCCTGGTCTCATTTTATAGAATGGAAGACATATTACAGAAATTAAGATGATTTTGACTGGTTTTACAAAGAAAAGTACAGTGGACCCCCGCATAACGATCACCTCCGAATGCGACCAATTATGTAAGTGTATTTATGTAAGTGCGTTTGTACGTGTATGTTTGGGGGTCTGAAATGGACTAATCTACTTCACAATATTCCTTATGGGAACAAATTCAGTCAGTACTGGCACCTGAACATACTTCTGGAGTGAAAAAATATCATTAACCGGGGGTCCACTGTACCTTGAAATTGAGCTCAAAGTAGCAGAAATGTTCGATTTTTACCAAAGTTCAAAAGTAAACAAATCATGCTATGCGTCCAATATTCTTTCACAAATGCGCTGATATTATTTATACCATTTTTACACCAATGCAATAGTCTGCAAAACAGTAAATCTTTTATTTTTTTGTGAGAATAAAAATTCAAAGTGGAAAGCAAAAGAATGTAAGAGGGGCCTGGGGACGTGACTAATGAACAGAGGAAATGTTATATTAGTGCCAGGAATGTCTTTCTTGTTTATTCTGGACCCTATTCGGAAATTGGCATCTTTTGAAATTTGTGTGAAATTGGCAAAATTACTAAATTCTGACCACTGTATTGGATAGTTGAAATTGGTAAATGGGTGGTTTCTTGTACTCATTCGAAAGAAAAAATGGAGTTCTACGAAATAATTATGATTTTTGTCGACAAGTATACTGGAACTGGCTGAAAATAGGGCTCATAGTGGGCAAAATCACCGATACGTAAACATCGTAGAGACCGTTAACTTTGTTGGAGCATAATTTCATAAGTTTTCCATCAAATTTCATACTCTTGGTGTCATTATGATCGGGAAAAGATTCTCTATCTTTTCATAAGAATTTTTTTTTTTTTTAAATTTGGCCGACCCTGAGAACAAGTCTCTGAGAGGGCCTGTCGACCCTGAAAGGGTTAAGGGCTAAATTAATGCATAGCATTAGAAATCTTCCTTATAAAGAAAGATTGAAGACCCTTAAATTACATTCACTTGTTAGATGAAGAATGAGGGGAGACATGATCGAAGTGTATAAGTGGAAGATGGGTATTAACCCTTTCAGGGTTGACAGGCCCTGTCAGAGACTTGTTCTCAGGGTCGGCCAAATTTCAAAAAAAAAAAAAAAAAAAAAAATCTTATGAAAAAATAGAGTATATTTTTCAACACATTATAGGCTAAACAAAAAATTTTTACCATCAATACTTACCAAGATATGGAGGCATGAAGTTGACAAAAAAGGGGCACCGTGTGGCAACATCGCCGACTGCCGTCACCCGGTATTCTTTTATTTACTTTCTTATGTACTAATTTCTATTATTTTTTAATTTTTCTTTTTCCAAGTAACTTTTATGGCCTGTGAGACTTGTTTTGTTTACAAAAAATATTTGCACAAACGATATGAAATGTTGTTTATTACTATTTTTCTATATTTTATATACACATATACAGTCACAGGGAATGTTTCTAGAAGTTCTGCAGCCTGTGGAAGTCTTTGAAACATGGTGTCATGCACAGTGGTGTTTTACATTCCTCACACATAAAACGAGTGTCTCTGCGTTGTTGTGGGCATTTTCTTGTATGTGCACAGACGTAACACCTCTTCTGAGCCTTTTTCTTGAAAGCAGTAGCAGACAGTTTTACCAGGAAGTGATCACCGTGCTTCAAACGAGAAGGAAGTTGTTGAAAATTTGGTGGGTGGTCTACTGCAGGTGTTGTTCCTTGGTACTTGAATACTATTTGTCTGATGACAGACAAACAGAATTCACCGTATGGTGGTTTGTTTCTGGTCCTCATCCTATACATATTATAAGCATTCAGCATGGAAATGTCCAGAAGATGGAAAAAGTTTTAAATACCACTTATAACTCTTGCGAACACAATCAGCAAACCCAATCTGCATGTCACATTTGTCCACTGAACGCATATTGAAGATGTAATCAATCACAGCTGCAGGTTTTAGAATGGGTTCATTTCTCTCTCTATGCTGCCTGCCAGTGTCTGCCATTTCATTAGGGTGAACTGATGACAACAGTGTGACATCTCGTTTGTCATGCCACCGAAATGCCATGATGTCATTGGTAGCAAACGCCTGCACCTCACCTCTACGAGTGCCAGCGTCAAACCTGGGCATATGTTTCCAATTTGCACGCACTATGCCACACACATCTGTCATGTTCACTCGCAAAAAATCACTGAGTAAGGGGCTTGTGTACCAGTTATCAGTAAATAATATATGCTCCTTACCAAGATATGGGTCTATCATTCTTCTAACCACATCACCAGAGATGCCCAATAACTTCCTGGTATTTTGCAATGTATAACTTCCAGTGTACACAATAATATCCAATACCAGACCACTGTAACAATCACAAAGCACAAACAACTTTATACTAAAGCGTTTCCTCTTGCTTGGTATGTACTGCTTGAAAGAGAGTCTTCCTTTGAACAGAATCAAAGACTCGTCAATTACAAGCTTCCTGAAGGGATAAAAATACATATTGAATTTCTCTTTCAGATACACAAACACATGCCTAATCTTATATAACCTGTCATATCTGTCAGGCCTGGTTTTGTCTGAGAAGTGATGCATACGTAACATTAGCACAAATCGATTCACTGGCATTATATCACTGAAACCTGGGGTTGCAATCAGGCAGTCTGTTGACCAGTATGTTTTCACACTGTGCTTATACACATGTGGCATAAGCATTATTGTAGCAAAGAAAAGATACATCTCAGCCACAGTTGTCTCCTTCCACTGGTGTAGACGTGATTTTGGTGAAAGTGTTATGTTTGCCGTGATGTACTCGTAGTATGTGTTGCTTTCCATGACAATACTTTCCATCAGGGGTTCGTCAAAGAATAACTCGAAACATTCCAGTTCACTGGCATTGTTCTCAAGTGTACAGCATAGCCCACTGCTGGCGCCTCACGCCCGGCACCACCACCACCATGCACATTTTCCATCCCAATTGCAACACTATCATCGTCATTTTCACTGTCAGTTCCTGTTGTACAGCCACGGGATGTACTCCGAGATGTACTCCTTCCCCTTGGAATAGCATATGGCACACTACTAGAGTGCATATATCGTCGTATATACTGACGCTTCACTGAGGAATATTGCAATTCATTATCACTACTTCATTATCACTATCACTGTCATCACAAATGCTCATATCTGAGTCTGGGATTTGGGAAAATAGGAGTTTCCTCTTTGATTCTGGTACAAATGAGCATGAACAAGACGGCCCAGCAGCAGAGGTGGAAGGCTTAGGGTCGTCTGGGTTTTCTTCACTATTACCGATATTATGGTCATTAGTTTCGGTCAAAACCTCACCAAAACCTTGAAACTCATCTTCACTGGCACTTGCATCTGTATTAGAACTGTCACTGGGGAACAAAAGTGTCCCAATTCGCCGAGGCGTGAGGAACTTCTTACCGCGAGGCATGGTGGACACTGTTTACTAAGATGGCATTCCCACAATGCACCACTGGGTCCCAGATTTTTTTCCTACTGCACACACCCACCACACAGACCCATTCTCTCACATCTAGGCCTACCAGCCTTTTTCCGCGAGATTTGACTGCGCTAGGATTTATGCTTACTAGTACGTTACAAACCCCTGCGCGTAAGCCGTACTAGTACGGCCGAAACCCTAAAAGGGTTAATAAAGGAGATATTAATAAGGTCTTGAGGATATCTCTCCAAGAGAGAACCCGCAGTAATGGATTTAAATTAGACAAGTTTAGATTTAGAAAGGACATAGGAAAGTATTGGTTTGGAAATAGGGTAGTTGATGAGTGGAACAGTCTACCTGGTTGGGTTATTGAGGCTAGGACTTTGGGTAGTTTCAAATTTAGGTTGGATAAATACATGAGTGAGTGGGGTTGGATTTGAGTGGAACTTGCATATGAGTGGATAGAGTTATCAGAGCTTATTTCTTGGTAGCATTGAAAATTGGGTTGGGCAAATGTTTTGTTAGTTGGATGGATTGTAAAGGACCTGCCTAGTATGGGTCAACAGGCCTGCTGCAGTGTTCCTCCTTTCTTATGTTCTTATGACTCCAGGCTGAGGGACTGATTACCTCAAACTCCTCCTCTCCTTACACCTTTCTACTCTGTATTGGACTGATGAAGCCACTGTGTGGCGAAACGTTTCCTGAATAAAGATTCCCATATGTTGCATAAGTGTCTCAATCTTCAACAAATGATGCTATCATACCCATGCTAGAACTAATATATACCGCTCTCAAGTAGAAAGAAGTCCCGCTGGGAATTTTTATTGATTTACGTACAGCTTTTGATACAGTCGACCACGAATTGCTGCACACAAAATTAACACACTATGGTATAACTAGCCACTCCCTCAACTACCTAGTCATACCTTAGTAACAGAAGCCAATACATATGTATGTGTACACAAATGGTGTAAACTCTTCCACTCAACCAATCACAGTAGGAGTCCCACAGGGAAGTGTCCTTGGACCACTCCTCTTTCTCATCCACATCAATGACCTACCAAATGCATCACAGCTACTCAAACCCATATTATTTGGAGATGACACTACATACGTCTTCTCCCACCCAAACCCAGTCATATTCGCCAACACTGTCAATGCCGAATTGCATAAAAAATCTGCCTGGATGATGACTAATAACCTCACCCTGAATACTGACAAAACCTATTTCATTCAATTTGGAAACAGAGCTGCAAATGTTCCACCTAACATAACGCTATATGGATCACCCGTCACAAGACTTGCAAAGGGAAAATTCCTAGGAATCCACCTTGACAGTAGCCTCAAATTCCAGACACATATACAACAAATTTCCAAGAAAATCTCTAAGACAGCAGGCATACTATCAAAGATACGGTACTATGTTCCACAATCAGCTCTCCTGGCACTGTATCATTCACTCATCTACCCTTACCTCACATATGGAATTTGTGCATGGGGATCAACAACATTAAATCACCTAAGACCACTAATAACACAGCAAAAGGCTGCAGTCAGAATGATAACAAATTCCCACTCCTGACAGTATACTCCACCAATATGTAAGTCTAAATATGCTCACCATAAAGAACATCCATACTTATTCATGTGCCTACTACATACATAGAACAATACACGCAAACATAAACCCTCCACTCAAACTTCTCCTCACCAACCTTAACAGGTCACACAACCATAACACAAGACACAGATCTCTTTTTGATGTGCCCCCATGTCCACATCACACTGTAAAAACTCTATGCACATAAAGGGCCACAAAATTTGGAATTCATTAGCAGAAAATACTAAAGTAACCTGGTCTGAAAATCAATGTAAGACTCTTCTCAAAAGCCACTTAATCACCCTAGACTAAATACTCAATATTTAACTTTACTAATAAATCTCCCAATTACCTAAATCTTAAAACTTCAAGACTAGACAACCAAGTTCATACACTGACTAATACTACATAGTAGTATAAATACCTACCCAAAACAGTATTGCCCTACACCAATTCTAATTACTTATTTTAAATATATTCTCTAAGCTTCTTTAAATGCATATATACTCACAAAGGCCTTCATTGTTGTCTGGAGTGTGAGAATGCAGACCCTCAAAGTCATCTATAGATGTTGCAGACTCCATAGATTCATTTGAACTTGGGCTGAGGAAAGATAAAGTTATAATTTAGAGCAGAGATTTCATGGCATGAATAAGGATTTCTAATTATACGTGTTTAACTTCTTTAATAAACTTTATCTCATATACCATAAGTATTTAGGGTAATTTCTTGTTAAAAACAGTATCACAGTTTTAAAAAAAAGACATTGATACATATACAGTATTAAGTGAAAGGGTCTGGATGTAGACAAGAACTGCCAATGATATGTCAGTGGGTGGTAGGTGATTCATTGCTTTTTGATGTTCTTAACACATACTGTGCAAATTATGTTAATCTTAATTAAGCACTCAGCAACTGCTATGATTACAAAACATCAGAACTAATCTAAATATCTGCTTCCCTTAACCTATACAACAAGTTGAATTTCAATTTTCCCCTGAATCCATTACTCTTATGTAGTTGTATCATAAACAAATGTGTTTAGTGGGATAAATGAGGAGTAAAAATGTATGATGCAAACATAGAGTTTATATCTGCAATGAGAAAATGCAAACACGTGCGTAAAGTAAGTCACTTCTCCAGTGGTTTACTTACAGTAGCCTTTCTCAGTAATAACAACACGTGTCTTGACCAACTTATCTAAACATCTGTTTAAAAGAGCCTTACTAAAACTTATTTATGGCAATAAACAATCTTAATCTATTATAGTATCTGAGTACATCATTTTTATTATATTCTGACTTCTCTATTTCCACCATGATTTCGATAACAGAAATTAGTATACTACAGTTTCTATTTCATAATTTCTAGTTGATATGCACTTTTTGCAGTTTTTCACTGAGTGAGATTGTTGTTCCAAGTCTCCAACCCAACCCACCACGATTTTCACTGTTCAATAATGATGAATATAAAAGGTGACAAAATAAAAATAATAAGATAGGGAGAGAGAGAGGAGGACAGAGGAGGAGGATAGGAGGGCAGGAAGGTGGAAAGATGGTGGTGAGAGGGAAAGAGGATAAGGGAAGCAGGAAGGTGAGAGGGTGAGGATAGGGGGGCAGAAAGGTGGGAGGGTGACAGGACAGGGTGGGACAGGAAGGTAGAAGGGTGAGAGGATGGGGGGCAAGGAGAGGGTGAGAGGATAGGGGGGCAAGGAGAGGGTGAGAGGATACGGGGGGGCAAGAAGGTGAGAGGATAGGGGGGAAGGAAGGTGAGGAGAGAGGGGGGCAGGAAGGAGGAAGGGAGAGGACAGAGGGAAGGAAGGAAGGTGAGACGATAGGGAGGACAGGAACGTAGGAGGGTGAGAGGATGGGGGGCAGAAAGGTGGGAGGATAAGGGGGTGGGAGGGTGAAAGGATAGGGGGGGAGGAAGGTGGAAGGGTGAAGGAGAGGAGGTGCAGTAAGGTGGGAGGGTGAGAGGATAGAAGGGGCAGGAAGGTGGAAGGGTGAGAGGATAGGGGGGGCAAGAAGGTGGGAGGGTGAGAGGATAGGGGGTGCAGGATGGTGGGAGAGTGGGAGGATAGGGGGTGCAGGAAAGTGGGAGGGTGAGAGGATAGGGGGCAGGAAGTTGGGAGGGTGAGAGGATAGGGAGGCAGGAAGTTGGGAGGGTGAGAGGATAGGGAGGCAGGAAGTTGGGAGGGTGAGAGGATAGGGAGGCAGGAAGTTGGGAGGGTGAGAGGATAGAAGACAGGAAGTTGGGAGAGTGAGAGGATAGGGACGCAGGAAGTTGGGAGAGTGAGAGGATAGGGAGGCAGGAAGTTGGGAGGGTGAGAGGATTGTAGACAGCCTGTACTGTCTGCACAGACAGCCTATGATGTCTGCCAGCTTAGTTCATATTTCGCAGCACTTAGGTGCTGTCCTCTCCATGTCTGCCCAGGTCAGTGGGACGCTGGTCCCACTCGCTCTCACTCTCTCAGTGGCCTAGACTCAGTCAACAGTCCTACTCCTTTCTCCCTAGTGGGCATGGCCCTCCCAGGCCATGGGCACAAACACACAAGCCTGTGTACGCAACACGACTTTGCAAATAAAGTAAGAAGCCTCCGAAGACGTATCAGTCAGTGTTCTTACATGTTAGTGGATGGCTTAGTGTCAATTTTGTGCACAGAAAAGCATCATTTGCTAGTTTAAGCCATGTTGTACCGCATGTACCGCGGGTGTGTGCGAAGTTTTCCGTGTGTCCAGTGTGGTCTTGAGCCCAGACCCCAGAGTAGCACCACTGTGTTACTTGTCACCCAGTGTGACCAGCACGTTTGACAGCTGATATTACTCAGCCCTGAGCGTATGAGCCCCTTGTACAGAAAGCTCTTATGCTCGTCGCTCATAGATGTTTTGCAGAATCGTACCTGCTACGATTCCCATTAAGATTAGTTTCACTTCACCTCCAGATCCTTAGAGTGCAGTTATATGTAGAGAAACAAGTCTGGGGATGCTTAGACTAACCTCTGCTATAACTCCAACTGTCGAGAGAATGACACTCGTCAAGCCGGAGTTAGCCCTGTCGGCAGGTTCTGTGTCAGCCTCGTGTCAAGCCTCACTGAGCTCCTGCACAAAGATGATGTCACTTTGACTGCTAGCTTGCTCACTGCAGTCTGGTGTATGATGTTACGACTCCCAGATGTTTCGCCGAATCGTCTCTGTCACGACTCACTCCACGCTCGTCAGCAATGACAGTCCAGCGACAGTACCAGTCGAGAACTGTCCTCCTGAGTCGCTTGCCAGAAGTCCTGCCCAGTTGCCGAGTTTTGACGACGCCTCACTCGAGGGCACCAGCATGTCGTGCCCCAGGTTGAGTGAAACCTGCAGTGACTCCTACGATGACTACTTCACCGTTCTAGAGGAGACCATACCCCGTTACGTCACAGCTCAGCCGCAGCAATGTCTCCTGTGCTGCAGTGTCTGTCCAGACGAAGGAAGGTGTGCAGTGATGCCCATCGACGCTCACTGCCTTTGACCACGATGTTCAGCACACCCCACATGTTTTTTTCTTCCCTCCCTGTAGGAAGCTTTTCTTTTCATGTCCATATGTATATACATGTTTTTATTTTGTGTTCTGTGCCCTGTTCCTACGAGAGAGAGACCGAGTTTTTTTTTACCACCAGTATTGTCGCGTCGGGAAGGCGCAAGGTAAGTGGCCGGGCAAATGTAGACAGCCTGTACTGTCTGCACAGACAGCCTATGCTGTCTGCCAGCTTAGTTCATACTTCGCGGCACTCAGGTGCTGCCCTCTCTAGGCCTGCCCAGGTCAGTAGGACACTGGTCCCACTCGCTCTCGCTCTCTCAGCGGCCTAGACTCAGTCAACAGTCCTACTCCTCTTTCCCTAGCAGGCATGGCCCTCCTGGTACATGGGCACAAACACACAAGCCTGGGTACCCATCACGACTTTGCAAACAAAGTAAGAAGCCTCCGAAGACGTATCGTTCACTCACCCACTGCCAGAAACACCAAATAATCTTGTTCACAGGATAGGGAGGCAGGAAGTTGGGAGGGAGAGGATAGGGGGGCAGAAAGTTGGGAGGGTGAAAGGATAAGGGGCAGGAAGATGGGAGGGTGAGAGGATAGGGAGGCAGGAAGTTGGGAGGGTGAAAGGATAGGGGGCAGGAAGTTGGGAGGGTGAGAGGAAAGGGAGGCAGGAAGTTGGGAGGGTGAGAGGATAGGGGAGAGGAAGTTGGGAGGGTGAGATGATAGGGAGACAAGAAGTTGGGAGGGTGAGAGTACAGGGGGGCAGAAAGTTGGGAGGGTGAGAGGATAGGGGGCAGGAAGTTGGGAGGGTGAAAGGATAAGGGGCAGGAAGTTGGGAGGGTGAGAGGATAGGGAGGCAGGAAGTTGGGAGGGTGAAAGGATAGGGGGCAGAAAGTTGGGAGGGTGAGAGGAAAGGGAGGCAGGAAGTTGGGAGGGTGAGAGGATAGGGGAGAGGAAGTTGGGAGGGTGAGATGATAGGGAGACAAGAAGTTGGGAGGGTGAGATGATAGGGAGACAAGAAGTTGGGAGGGTGAGAGTACAGGGGGGCAGGAAGTTGGGAGGGTGAGAGGATAGGGGGCAGGAAGTTGGGATGGTGAGAGGATAGGGGGGGCAGGAAGTTGGGAGGGTGAGAGGATAGGAGGGCAGGACGTTGGGAGGGCGAGAGGATAAGGGGCAGGAAGTTGGGAGGGTGAAAGGATAGGGAGGCAGAAAGTTGGGAGGGTGAGAGGATAGGGAGGCAGGAAGTTGGGAGGGTGAGAGGATAGGGAGGCAGGAAGGTGGGAAGATGAGAGGATAGGTAGGCAGGAAGTTGGGAGGGTGAGAGGATAGGAGGGCACGACGTTGGGAGGGCGAGAGGATAAGGGGCAGGAAGTTGGGAGGGTGAGAGGATAGGGAGGCAGGAAGTTGGGGGGTTGAGAGGATAGGGGGGCAGGAAGTTGGGAGGGTGAGATAAGGGGACAGGAAGTTGGGAGGGTGAGATGATAGGGGGGCAGGGAGTTGGGAGGGTGAGAGGATAAGGGGCAGGAAGTTGGGAGGATGAAAGGATAAGGAGGCAGGAAGTTGGGAGGATGAAAGGATAGAGGGGCACGAAGTTGAGAGGGTGAGAGGATACAGTGGCAGGAAGTTGGGAGGGTGAGAGGATATGGAGGAAGGAAGTTGGGAGGGTGAGAGGATAGGGAGGCAGGAAGTTGGGAGGGTGAGAGGATAGGGAGGCAGGAAGTTGGGAGGGTGAGAGGATAGGGGGGCAGGAAGTTGGGAGGGTGAGAGGATAGGGAGGCAGGAAGTTGGGAGGGTGAGAGGATAGGGGGGCAGGAAGTTGGGAGGTTGAGAGGATAGGGAGGCAGGAAGTTGGGAGGGTGAGAGGATAAGGAGGCAGGAAGTTGGGAGGGTGAGAGGATAGGGGGGCAGGAAGGTGGGAGGGTGAGAGGATAAGGAGGCAGGAAGTTGGGAGGGTGAGAGGATAAGGAGGCAGGAAGTTGGGAGGGTGAGAGGATAAGGAGGCAGGAAGTTGGGAGGGTGAGAGGATAAGGAGGCAGGAAGTTGGGAGGGTGAGAGGATAGGGGGGCAGGAAGGTGGGAGGGTGAGAGGATAAGGAGGCAGGAAGGTGGGAGGGTGAGAGGATAGGGAGGCAGGAAGTTGGGAGGGTGAGAGGATAAGGAGGCAGGAAGTTGGGAGGGTGAGAGGATAGGGGGGCAGGAAGGTGGGAGGGTGAGAGGATAAGGAGGCAGGAAGCTGGGAGGGTGAGAGGATAGGGGGGCAGGAAGGTGGGAGGGTGAGAGGATAAGGAGGCAGGAAGCTGGGAGGGTGAGAAGATAGGGAGGCAGGAAGTTGGGAGGGTGAGAGGATAGGGGGGCAGGAAGGTGGGAGGGTGAGAGGATAGGGAGGCAGGAAGTTGGGAGGGTGAGAGGATAGGGAGGCAGGAAGGTGGGAGGGTGAGAGGATAAGGAGGCAGGACGTTGGGAGGGTGAGAGGATAGGGGGGCAGGAAGGTGGGAGGGTGAGAGGATAAGGAGGCAGGAAGCTGGGAGGGTGAGAAGATAGGGAGGCAGGAAGCTGGGAGGGTGAGAGGATAGGGGGGCAGGAAGGTGGGAGGGTGAGAGGATAGGGAGGCAGGAAGGTGGGAGGGTGAGAGGATAGGGAGGCAGGAAGTTGGGAGGGTGAGAGGATAGGGGGGCAGGAAGGTGGGAGGGTGAGAGGATAGGGAGGCAGGAAGTTGGGAGGGTGAGAGGATAGGGAGGCAGGAAGGTGGGAGGGTGAGAGGATAGGGGGGCAAGAAGTTGGGAGGGTGAGAGGAGAGGGGGGCAGGAAGTTGGGAGGGTGAGAGGACTGGGATGCAGGAAGTTGGAAAGGTGATAGGATAGGGGGTAGGAAGTTGGAAGGGTGAGAGGATATGGAGGCAGGAAGTTGGGAGGATAAGAGGGTTGGGGGGTAGGAAGTTGGGAGGGTGAGAGGATAGGGAGGCAGGAAGTTGGGAGGGTGAGAGGATAGGGAGGCAGGAAGTTGGGAGGGTGAGAGGATAGGGGGCAGGAAGTTGGGAGGGTGAGAGGATAGGGAGGCAGGAAGTTGGGAGGGTGAGAGGAAAGGGAGGTAGGAAGTTGGGAGGGTGAGAGGAGAGGGAGGCAGGAAGTTGGGAGGGTGAGAGGAAAGGGAGGCCAGAAGTTGGGAGGTTGAGAGTAGAGGGAGGCAGGAAGATGGGAGGATAGAAGGTTGGGAAACAGGAGTGGAAAAGAATTAAAGGGATAAAGAGTTACAAAATAATGTCAGTAAACTGGCCATTATTCTCTGCAAAAAACAAAAATGAATAATAAATAATGTCACAGAGAGCAAAGAGAATAATTATAACTGTAGTACCAGTGATCATGTAGTACCAGTGATCATGTAGTACCAGTGATCATGTAGTACCAGTGATCATGTAGTACCAGTGATCATGTAGTACCAGTGATCATGTACCAGTGATCATGTAGTGCCAGTGATCATGTAGTACCAGTGATCATGTAGTACCAGTGATCATGTAGTACCAGTGATCATGTAGTACCAGTGATCATGTAGTACCAGTGATCATGTAGTACCAGTGATCATGTAGTACCAGTGATCATGTAGTACCAGTGATCATGTAGTACCAGTGATCATGTAGTACCAGTGATCATGTAGTACCAGTGATCATGTAGTGCCTGTGATCATGTAGTACCAGTGATCATGTAGTACCAGTGATCATGTAGTACCAGTGATCATGTAGTACCAGTGATCATGTAGTACCAGTGATCATGTAGTACCAGTGATCATGTAGTACCAGTGATCATGTAGTACCAGTGATCATGTAGTACCAGTGATCATGTAGTACCAGTGATCATGTAGTGACCAGTGATCATGTAGTACCAGTGATCATGTAGTGCCTGTGATCATGTCATGTAGTGCCAGTGATCATGTAGTACCAGTGATCATGTAGTACCAGTGATCATGTAGTACCAGTGATCATGTAGTACCAGTGATCATGTAGTACCAGTGATCATGTACCAGTGATCATGTAGTCATGTAGTACCAGTGATCATGTAGTACCAGTGATCATGTAGTACCAGTGATCATGTAGTACCAGTGATCATGTAGTACCAGTGATCATGTAGTACCAGTGATCATGTAGTACCAGTGATCATGTAGTGCCAGTGATCCAGTGATCATGTAGTGCCAGTGATCATGTAGTACCAGTGATCATGTAGTACCAGTGATCATGTAGTACCAGTGATCATGTAGATCATGTAGTACCAGTGATCATGTTGTACCAGTGATCATGTAGTACCAGTGATCATGTAGTACCAGTGATCATGTAGTGCCAGTGATCATGTAGTACCAGTGATCATGTAGTACCAGTGATCATGTAGTACCAGTGATCATGTAGTACCAGTGATCATGTAGTACCAGTGATCATGTAGTACCAGTGATCATGTAGTGCCAGTGATCATGTAGTACCAGTGATCCAGTGATCATGTAGTGCCAGTGATCATGTAGTACCAGGGTGATCATGTAGTACCAGTGATCATGTAGTACCAGTGATCATGTAGTGATCATGTAGTACCAGTGATCATGTAGTACCAGTGATCATGTAGTACCAGTGATCATGTAGTGCCAGTGATCATGTAGTACCAGTGATCATGTAGTACCAGTGATCATGTAGTACCAGTGATCATGTAGTACCAGTGATCATGTAGTACCAGTGATCATGTAGTACCAGTGATCATGTAGTGCCAGTGATCATGTAGTACCAGTGATCATGTAGTGCCAGTGATCATGTAGTGCCAGTGATCATGTAGTACCAGGGATCATGTAGTACCAGTGATCATGTAGTGCCAGTGATCATGTAGTACCAGGGATCATGTAGTACCAGTGATCATGTAGTGCCAGTGATCATGTAGTACCAGTGATCATGTAGTACCAGTGATCATGTAGTACCAGTGATCATGTAGTACCAGTGATCATGTAGTACCAGTGATCATGTAGTACCAGTGATCATGTAGTACCAGTGATCATGTAGTACCAGTGATCATGTAGTACCAGTGATCATGTAGTACCAGTGATCATGTAGTACCAGTGATCATGTAGTACCAGTGATCATGTAGTACCAGTGATCATGTAGTACCAGTGATCATGTAGTACCAGTGATCATGTAGTGCCAGTGATCATGTAGTACCAGGGATCATGTAGTACCAGTGATCATGTAGTGCCAGTGATCATGTAGTGCCAGTGATCATGTAGTGCCAGTGATCATGTAGTGCCAGTGATCATGTAGTACCAGGGATCATGTAGTACCAGTGATCATGTAGTACCAGTGATCATGTAGTACCAGTGATCATGTAGTACCAGTGATCATGTAGTACCAGTGATCATGTAGTACCAGTGATCATGTAGTACCAGTGATCATGTAGTACCAGTGAACATGTAGTACCAGTGATCATGTAGTACCAGGGATCATGTAGTACCAGTGATCATGTAGTGCCAGTGATCATGTAGTGCCAGTGATCATGTAGTGCCAGTGATCATGTAGTGCCAATGATCATGTAGCACCAGTGATCATGTAGTGCCAGTGTTCATGTAGTACCAGGGATCATGTAGTACCAGTGATCATGTAGTACCAGTGATCATGAAGTGCCAGTGATCATGTAGTGCCAGTGATCATGTAGTGCCAGTTATCATGTAGTACAGTACCAGGGATCACGTAGTACCAGTGATTACGTAGTACCAGTGATCATGTAGTGCCAGTGATCATGTAGTGCCAGTGATCATGTAGTACCAGTGATCATGTAGTACCAGGGATCATGTAGTACAAGTGATCATGTAGTACAAGTGATCATGTAGTGCCAGTGATCATGTAGTACCAGTGATCATGTAGTACCAGTGATCATGTAGTACCAGTGATCATGTAGTACCAGTGATCATGTAGTACCAGTGATCATGTAGTACCAGTGATCATGTAGTACCAGTGATCATATAGTACCAGTGATCATGTAGTACCAGTGATCATGTAGTACCAGTGATCATGTAGTACCAGTGATCATGTAGTACCAGTGATCATGTACCAGTGATCATGTAGTACCAGTGATCATGTAGTACCAGTGATCATGTAGTACCAGTGATCATGTAGTACCAGTGATCATGTAGTACCAGTGATCATGTAGTGCCAGCAATCATGTAGTGCCAGCGATCATGTAGTGCCAGTGATCATGTAGTACAGTACCAGGGATCATGTAGTACCAGTGATCACATAGTACCAGTGATCATGTAGTACCAGTGATCATGTAGTACCAGTGATCATGTAGTGCCAGTGATCATGTAGTGCCAGTGATCATGTAGTGCCAGTTATCATGTAGTGCCAGTGATCATGTAGTGCCAGTGATCATGTAGTGCCTGTGATCATTTAGTACCAGTGATCATGTAGTGCCAGTGATCATGTAGTACCAGTGATCATGTAGTACCAGTGATCATGTAGTGCCAGTGATCATGTAGTGCCAGTGATCATGTAATGCCAGCGATCACGTAGTGCCAGTGATCATGTAGTGCCAGTGATCATGTAGTACCAGTGATCATGTAGTACCAGTGATCATGTAGTGCCAGTGATCATGTAGTGCCAGTGATCATGTAGTGCCAGTTATCATGTAGTGCCAGTGATCATGTAGTGCCAGTGATCATGTAGTACCAGTGATCATGTAGTACCAGTGATCATGTAGTGCCAGTGATCATGTAGTACCAGTGATCATGTAGTACCAGTGATTATGTAGTACCAGTGATCATGTAGTACCAGTGATCATGTAGTGCCAGTTATCATGTAGTGCCAGTGATCATGTAGTGCCAGTGATCATGTAGTACCAGTGATCATGTAGTACCAGTGATCATGTAGTACCAGTGATCATGTTGTACCAGTGATCATGTAGTACCAGTGATCATGTAGTACCAGTGATCATGTAGTACCAGTGATCATGTAGTACCAGTGATCATGTAGTACCAGTGATCATGTAGTACCAGTGATCATGTAGTACCAGTGATCATGTAGTACCAGTGATCATGTAGTACCAGTGATCATGTAGTACCAGTGATCATGTAGTACCAGTGATCATGTAGTACCAGTGATCATGTAGTACCAGTGATCATGTAGTACCAGTGATCATGTAGTACCAGTGATCATGTAGTACCAGTGATCATGTAGTACCAGTGATCATGTAGTGCCAGTGATCATGTACCAGTGATCATGTAGTGCCAGTGATCATGTAGTACCAGTGATCATGTAGTACCAGTGATCATGTAGCACCAGTGATCATGTAGTGCCAGTGATCATGTAGTGCCAGTGATCATGTAGTGCCAGTGATCATGTAGTACCAGTGATCATGTAGTACCAGTGATCATGTAGTACCAGTGATCATGTAGTACCAGTGATCATGTAGTGCCAGTGATCATGTAGTGCCAGTGATCATGTAGTACCAGTGATCATGTAGTACCAGTGATCATGTAGTGCCAGTGATCATGTAGTACCAGTGATCATGTAGTGCCAGTGATCATGTAGTACCAGTGATCATGTAGTACCAGTGATCATGTAGTACCAGTGATCATGTAGTACCAGTGATCATGTAGTACCAGTGATCATGTAGTACCAGTGATCATGTAGTGCCAGTGATCATGTAGTACCAGTGATCATGTAGTACCAGTGATCATGTCGTACCAGTGATCACGTAGTGCCAGTGATCATGTAGTACCAGTGATCATGTAGTACCAGTGATCATGTAGTGCCAGTGATCATGTAGTGCCAGTGATCATGTAGTGCCAGTGATCATGTACAAGTGATCATGTAGTACCAATGATCATGCAGTACCAGTGATAATGTAGTACCAGTGATCATGTACCAGTGATCATGTAGTACCAGTGATCATGTACCAGTGATCATGTAGTACCAGTGATCATGTAGTACCAGTGATCATGTAGTACCAGTGATCATGTAGTACCAGTGATCATGTAGTACCAGTGATCATGTAGTACCAGTGATCATGTAGTACCAGTCATGTATACATGATCAGTAGTACCAGTGATCATGTAGTAGTGATCATGTAGTGCAGTGATCATGTAGTGCCAGTGATCATGTAGTACAGTGATCATGTAGTACCAGTGATCATGATCATGTAGTACCAGTGATCATGTAGTACCAGTGATCATGTAGTGCCAGTGATCATGTAGTGCCAGTGATCATGTAGTGCCAGTGATCATGTAGT
This sequence comes from Cherax quadricarinatus, assembly GCF_038502225.1. Classification (NCBI taxonomy): domain Eukaryota; kingdom Metazoa; phylum Arthropoda; class Malacostraca; order Decapoda; family Parastacidae; genus Cherax; species Cherax quadricarinatus. Next base: position 18,744,091 of record NC_091297.1, on the reverse strand, counting down.
GCCAGTGATCATGTAGTACCAGTGATCATGTAGTACCAGTGATCATGTAGTACCAGTGATCATGTAGTACCAGTGATCATGTAGTACCAGTGATCATGTAGTACCAGTGATCATGTAGTGCCAGTGATCATGTAGTGCCAGTGATCATGTAGTACCAGTGATCATGTAGTACCAGTGATCATGTAGTGCCAGTGATCATGTAGTGCCAGTGATCATGTAGTACCAGTGATCATGTAGTACCAGTGATCATGTAGTGCCAGTGATCATGTAGTGCCAGTGATCATGTAGTGCCAGTGATCATGTAGTACCAGTGATCATGTACCAGTGATCATGTAGTGCCAGTGATCATGTACCAGTGATCATGTAGTACCAGTGATCATGTAGTGCCAGTGATCATGTAGTACCAGTGATCATGTAGTACCAGTGATCATGTAGTACCAGTGATCATGTAGTACCAGTGATCATGTAGTGCCAGTGATCATGTAGTACCAGTGATCATGTAGTACCAGTGATCATGTACCAGTGATCATGTAGTACCAGTGATCATGTACCAGTGATCATGTAGTACCAGTGATCATGTAGTACCAGTGATCATGTAGTACCAGTGATCATGTAGTACCAGTGATCATGTAGTACCAGTGATCATGTAGTACCAGTGATCATGTAGTACCAGTGATCATGTAGTACCAGTGATCATGTAGTACCAGTGATCATGTACCAGTGATCATGTAGTACCAGTGATCATGTAGTACCAGTGATCATGTAGTACCAGTGATCATGTAGTACCAGTGATCATGTAGTACCAGTGATCATGTAGTACCAGTGATCATGTAGTACCAGTGATCATGTAGTACCAGTGATCATGTAGTACCAGTGATCATGTAGTACCAGTGATCATGTAGTGATCCAGTGATCATGTAGTACCAGTGATCATGTACCAGTGATCATGTAGTACCAGTGATCATGTAGTACCAGTGATCATGTAGTGCCAGTGATCATGTAGTACCAGTGATCATGTAGTACCAGTGATCATGTAGTACCAGAGATCATGTAGTACCAGTGATCATGTAGTACCAGTGATCATGTAGTACCAGTGATCATGTTGTACCAGTGATCATGTAGTACCAGTGATCATGTTGTACCAGTGATCATGTAGTACCAGTGATCATGTACGAGTGATCATGTAGTGCCAGTGATCATGTAGTACCAGTGATCATGTACCAGTGATCATGTAGTGCCAGTGATCATGTAGTACCAGTGATCATGTACCAGTGATCATGTAGTACCAGTGATCATGTAGTACCAGTGATCATGTAGTACCAGTGATCATGTACCAGTGATCATGTAGTACCAGTGATCATGTACCAGTGATCATGTAGTGCCAGTGATCATGTAGTACCAGTGATCATGTACCAGTGATCATGTAGTACCAGTGATCATGTAGTACCAGTGATCATGTAGTACCAGTGATCATGTTGTACCAGTGATCATGTAGTACCAGTGATCATGTAGTACCAGTGATCATGTACCAGTGATCATGTAGTACCAGTGATCATGTACCAGTGATCATGTAGTACCAGTGATCATGTACCAGTGATCATGTAGTACCAGTGATCATGTAGTACCAGTGATCATGTAGTACCAGTGATCATGTACCAGTGATCATGTAGTACCAGTGATCATGTAGTACCAGTGATCATGTAGTACCAGTGATCATGTAGTACCAGTGATCATGTAGTACCAGTGATCATGTAGTACCAGTGATCATGTAGTACCAGAGATCATGTAGTACCAGTGATCATGTAGTACCAGTGATCATGTAGTACCAGTGATCATGTAGTACCAGTGATCATGTAGTACCAGTGATCATGTAGTACCAGTGATCATGTTGTACCAGTGATCATGTAGTACCAGTGATCATGTAGTACCAGTGATCATGTAGTACCAGTGATCATGTAGTACCAGTGATCATGTAGTACCAGTGATCATGTAGTACCAGTGATCATGTAGTGCCAGTGATCATGTAGTACCAGGGATCATGTTGTACCAGGGATCATGTACCAGTGATCATGTAGTGCCAGTGATCATGTAGTACCAGTGATCATGTTGTACCAGTGATCATGTAGTACCAGTGATCATGTAGTACCAGTGATCATGTAGTACCAGTGATCATGTAGTACCAGAGATCATGTAGTACCAGTGATCATGTAGTGCCAGTGATCATGTAGTACCAGTGATCATGTAGTACCAGTGATCATGTAGTACCAGTGATCATGTAGTACCAGTGATCATGTAGTACCAGGGATCATGTACCAGTGATCATGTAGTGCCAGTGATCATGTAGTACCAGTGATCATGTAGTACCAGTGATCATGTTGTACCAGTGATCATGTAGTACCAGTGATCATGTAGTACCAGTGATCATGTAGTGCCAGTGATCATGTAGTATCAGAGATCATGTAGTACCAGTGATCATGTAGTACCAGTGATCATGTTGTACCAGTGATCATGTAGTACCAGTGATCATGTAGTACCAGTGATCATGTAGTGCCAGTGATCATGTAGTACCAGTGATCATGTACCAGTGATCATGTAGTACCAGTGATCATGTAGTACCAGTGATCATGTACCAGTGATCATGTAGTACCAGAGATCATGTAGTGCCAGTGATCATGTAGTACCAGAGATCATGTAGTACCAGTGATCATGTAGTGCCAGTGATCATGTAGTACCAGTGATCATGTAGTGCCAGTGATCATTTAGTACCAGTGGTCATGTAGTGCCTGTGATCATTTAGTACCAGTGATCATGTAGTACCAGTGATCATGTAGTGCCAGTGATCATGTAGTACCAGTGATCATGTAGTGCCAGTGATCATGTAGTGCCAGTGATCATGTAGTGCCAGTGATCATGTAGTACCAGTGATCATGTAGTGCCAGTGATAATGTAGTGTCAGTGATCATATAGTGCCAGTGATCATGTAGTGCCAGTGATCATGTGTTGCAACCCCTGAATGGGTTTTAGTGATTATTATGTATATATATAATTATTACTTTTTCATTTAATTTTATATTGCTTATATATGCGATAATAGCTAAATCGTAAATGTATTGCTTTATATTGTTATTTGATGTGGTTTCCTTTGTTAGGTAGGATGTAACATATTATGTGCTCAGTTCAAGTCTTGATTGTCTAACTACTGTAATTATCGCTGTTTGCTAGTTATATTGCCGGCTTCTTGCTGTCCACGGAGCTATCATGTGATCGAGGGGGGGTGTCCTCACCTCGCCTGAAGTATTCAGTCTGCTCTAGACTCTCTTGGAGGTTGGATAGATTGTCTGTCTCATTATTCTTGTTAGTTCTGTAGAACTCTGTTCACAGAACCTTGTATAGACTTAGTGATTTTCGACGTTGTACTGAGGTTGTGTGTCTCATAGACACTCTGAGCATCTCAGGTCCTGAGCTGTAGCTTCTGACCTACTAACTTGTACTGGTTTCTGTGTATTATCACAGTCGGGGATTTTCTTATGCTGAACTTAGATTCAGTATTATGGGAGTTTTGTGACTTTTGTGGAGGATCTGCTGATGGTCCCTACTAGCTGTCGTTATATTATCTCCTTGTTCCTGATTCTGTGTCGCAGTTGCTTGTTGTATTGCTATTGGGCTTAGCATTCCTTTTGTTGTTCAAGCAGACTGTTCTGGTTGCCAGTCGGTCAAGAAGTTAGTTTATTAGAGGACTTTGTCAGTCTCTTGTTTAAGTCTAGTTGAGTCGTGAGGCATAACCAACTACCTAGAGCACTTACACGCATACACAAACTTGTACATATTTGTAATATCTTATTAAATGTTAATGTACCAGACGGTACTTAAGAATTATAAATGTGATATGTGCTTTCAGCACAATAATATTGAACTCGAGAGATGTGATATTATTTTGATTACTGTGATTAATTTAATTTAATTTAATTTGATAATATACCTCTAGACTTAATAAATTTATTAAATTTTAATTTCTCTAGTTAGTAGCCTACCAGTTGTAATCCTGAAGCACTATTGAATAATACTGAATTCTAATGGATAATTGGACAAGGATACTGACTACTTGTTACGAAAACCCAGTAACAGGCTGGATGCTAGAAAGGCAGTCCTTTCTAGTACAGTGGACCCCCGGTTAACGATTTTAATCCGTGCAAGAGGGGTAATTGTTATGCGAAATAATCGTTATGTGAATGAATTTTCCCCATAAGAAATAATGGAAATAAAATTAATCCGTGCAAGACACCCAAAAGTATGAAAAAAAAATTTTTTTACCACATGAAATGTTAATTTTAATACACACAAACTGAAAAAGGCATGCACACTTACATGACACTTACTTTTATTGAAGATCTGGTGATGATTGATGGGATGGGAGGAGGGGAGAGTGTCGAACTTATTGTTTAGAAGGGGAATCCCCTTCCATTAGGACTTGAGGTAGCAAGTCCTTTTCCGGGGTTACTTCCCTTCTTCTTTTAATGCCACTAGGACCAGCTTGAGAGTCACTGGACCTCTGTCGCACAACAAATCTGTCCATAGAGCTCTGTACCTCCCGTTCCTTTACGATTTGTCTAAAATGGGCCACAACATTGTCATTGAAATAGTCACCAGCACGGCTTGCAACAGCTGTGTCAGGGTGATTTTCATCCATAAAGGTTTGCAGTTCAACCCACTGTGCACACATTTCCTTAATTTTTGAAGTAGGCACAATGGATTCCACAACTGGCATAGGCTTCTCAGGGTTAGCCCCAAACCCTTCAAAATCTTTCTTAATTTCCATACTAATTCTCACCCTTTTTACCACAGGGTTGGCACTAGAAGCTTTCTTGGGGCCCATGGTCACTTATTTTCCAGAAACAGCACCGAAAACACTGTAATAATACGAAATATTCCGAGTGTATGCTTGGATGTTACCGCGGAGGCTGGCTGGTAAACAATGGCACGGGCGGCACATGTGAGGCTGGCTGAGGGCGCACATTGGACGCGTCTCGGACGAAAATCGGTGAGCGGGTTTTTAATCGGTATGCGCGGCAAAAATTTTGCGATTAAAGTAAGTGGTATGCGGAATACAGTGGACCCCCGCATAACGATGGCATCGCATAGCGATTTTTCCGCATAACGCTTACTTTTATCGCAAAATTTTTGCCCCGCATACCGATTAAAAACCCGCATACCGATTTTCGTCCGAGACGCGTCCAATGTGCCCTCAGCCAGCCTCACATGTGCCGCTCTGTCCCATTGTTTACCAGCCAGCCTCCGCGGTAACATCCAAGCATACACTCGGAATATTTCGTATTATTACAGTATTTTCGGTGCTGTTTCTGGAAAATAAGTGACCATGGGCCCCAAGAAAGCTTCTAGTGCCAACCCTGTGGTAAAAAGGGTGAGAATTAGTATGGAAATTAAGAAAGATTTTGAAGGGTTTGGGGCTAACCCTGAGAAGCCTATGCCAGTTGTGGAATCCATTGTGCCTACTTCAAAGATTAAGGAAATGTGTGCACAGTGGGTTGAACTGCAAACCTTTATAGATGAAAATCACCCTGACACAGCTGTTGCAAGCCGTGCTGGTGACTATTTCAATGACAATGTTGTGGCCCATTTTAGACAAATCGTAAAGGAACGGGAGGTACAGAGCTCTATGGACAGATTTGTTGTGCGACAGAGGTCCAGTGACTCTCAAGCTGGTCCTAGTGGCATTAAAAGAAGAAGGGAAGTAACCCCGGAAAAGGACTTGCTACCTCAAGTCGTAATGGAAGGGGATTCCCCTTCTAAACAGTAAGAAGATAATGCTCTCCCCTCCTCCCATCCCATCAATCATCACCAGATCTTCAATAAAAGTAAGTGTCATTTAATTGTGCATGCCTTTTTCAGTTTGTGTGTATTAAAATTAACATTTCATGTGGTAAAAAAAATTTTTTTTCATACTTTTGGGCGTCTTGCACGGATTAATTTGATTTCCATTATTTCTTATGGGGAAAATTCATTCGCATAACGATTATTTCACATAACGATGAGCCCTCTTGCACGGATTAAAATCGTTAACCGGGGGTCCACTGTAATCGCTATGTGATGCCATCGTTATGCGGGGGTCCACTGTATTCACTGGAGATCTCTAAGCTTTTAGAATCGCGTTTTTTGTAACAAATGGGGGCCTGATCGGGAGGCTTTTGACCCAAGGTGTTGGAGAAACTGTCCGGGATGCTCTTGATCCAAGGTGTTGGAGAAATTGTCCGTTTTGACATACTAGTAACTCTATGATCAAACACTTTGAGTACTTTCCTAATCTGAAGACTTTGAGTTTAGTCTTGTACAACATACCAGGTGGATGTATGTACCTGACTGAGTCTCTTGATCCAAGGAGATGGAAATACTGTTTATGAGTTCTAGCTCTAAGACAACCAACACTAAAATTCCTATCAGGATTATAGTTTCCAATAATCACTCTCTCGTAGTACATTTATTTTTGTGATGTATGCCAAAGTGAAACAGTTAATTGATACTCTGACTTTGTCTGAGTTGAGTACATTAAAACTTCAGACGTGTTGGCAAGTAGCCAAGTATCTCGGTGTGACGTATAACAGGAATTACACCGCAGAAACTGTCAGAGCGTTAATTAAGATATATTGTTTCCTGCTCATACAGAGATGTCTGATTATGATTCAGATTCAGAAAGCCTAGTGTCACAATTAGGAAGTATGACTCTATTTGATGAAGAAGAAAGAGCAACTAAGGCAGAAGTGAGCCTAGTGTCTGAGCCTAGTGTAGCTCTGTTCTCGCTCACGCCTTCCCTCCTAACTGTTAGCATGACACAGCCTAATACTAGTACAGTGTATGCTACACCTGTATCTACTTATCATAGACCAGATCTAGACTCTCTAGAGACGGCTGGACGAAGTGTCCGACCTAAGGACCGTCCAGAACACGTTAATTTCCCTACTCCTCCATTACTTACTGGTCCTATCTCTCAGGAACAGTTTGAGAGGTATGAACGCCTCATTATGTTGCAGACTGCACAAATAGAGGCTCAGAGGAAATTGAACGAAGAAGATTTCCAGAGAGAAAATGTTCGTCTGGGAAGACAACAGACTGATAGATCACAGGACACATTTAATGTGCAGAAAGCTGCATCCATGGTTCCTAAGTTTTTTGAGAGTGACTTAGACACCTATTTTGATGTGTTTGAGAACCAGGCACGTGCTATGAACTGGCCACGTAAGCACTGGGCAACATTGTTGCATACAGCGTTGACGGGAAGAGCTCAAACTTGTACCGCTGCTTTACCATTTGCTAAGTACATTAGTTATGACGCTGTCAAGCAAACTATTCTAGAGACATATAACTTGTTACCTGTAGGTTATCAAAGAGCATTTCGTATGTTACAACGATGACAAGATCAAACTTGTGTAGAATTTGCTCGTGAGAAAAAAGTTGCTTTTGAGAGATGGTCTAGAGCTGCCAAGTGTAACAACTACAACAGCCTTGTTCAGTTGTTATTACACGAAGAGTTTAACAACTGTATGTCTGCTGACATACGAGAATATCTGATCGATCATACTACCTCGGATATTCTGGAAACTGCCGCATTAGCAGACAATTACGAGATTTCTCACAAACTTGTACGTACTAAAACACAAAGAAACAAGGTAACTAAAAATTGTCCTAGAAGTTGGCAACCTAAATTAGCTGCTCATTGCCGGCCTGATGTACCTGCTACTGTAACTTCTCGTACCTTTACCAGGAAAACTCACAATCCTGAATCTGTCTCTGTGGCTAGACAGAAATCTGATATCGAGAAGAAGAAAGTAAAATGTACACATTGTAACAGAAAGGGACATGCTAGAGAGTATTGCTATAAATTGGAAAGAGATGCGAGAGACAGTCGTGCGGCTGGCGCCCCCACTCAAGTCGTATCCTCTTCCGAGCAACAAAGGCTCCAAAATCCTAGTAATACCTCTGATCCTACTGTTTTAGATAATGTTACTCGGAATAGATGACTAGCGTCAGAAAGTGTATCTGACGAAAAGATTCGTTCAGCGATGAGTCCTTACTTTTCAAGAGGTAGAATAGGATTTGATGAATCACATCTAACTGAGATAATTACTTTCAGAGACACTGGCAGTTATCTCACATTATTAAGAGAAGATGTACTGCCCATAACTGACGATACCTATTGCAAGATAGATGTATTGTTAGAAGCCTATGGTGGGGCTGTTATAAAAGTACCTCTGCACAAAGTTTATATTCAAACAAGCTATTATACTGGTTATATTTCAGTGGGTATATCCAGTGGTGTATTTCCCATCAGCTCAGTGGACTTGTTGATAGGGAACGATATCCTTCATGCTGGTATATGTAAAGAACCACTTGTGATTGATAATAACACTGATGATAATTATGCCATTGAAGCTTGTAGAGAGAAGCCTATTTTATTTCCTCTCAGCGCAATTACTAGAGCTATGTCAAAGATACAACAATCATCATTGTCTCCTGTTGAGTTAGTGGATGACCATGATTTACGCTTGAATATGTTGTTTAGTGACGCTCTGCGCCCAGGATCATTAACACTGACTACCCCCGGTCATCAACCTAGTCAGGACACAACTGACGTTAAATTTCTTACTCATGATGATTTAATCAAGGATCAGTTTGTTGATCAGTCACTGGAAAGACTGAGAGATATAGCAGTTACTGAGAGTGAAGCAAAGGATCTCGATAATTGTTACTATTATAGTAACGGTGTACTGATGCAGAAAAATACATGCAAGTTGTCAGCTGATAGTGTTTCCACCACAGTCAAGCATCTCGTAGTGTTACCAGTTACATTTCGTGAACAAGCCATTGATATTGCTCACAATAGTCCCATAGGAGGACATTTGGGTGTCAAGAAGACACTCGGTAAACTGGCAAAACATTTTACTTGGCCAAAGATGAAGGAAACAGTAGCTGATCATGTGCGACGTTGCCACGTGTGTCAAGTGACAGGCAAGCCAGCGCACACACCTCCACCTACACCTCTCACTATGAGCTCTAGTAGCAAAGTTCAGTTCATCCGGACTAGACATTGTTCAGATTTGTTCAAAAGGTTGAAGCATCTGCTTTCCTCTGCTCCAGTGTTGAGTCCTAATTTCAATCTTTCCATCTTTTTACATATAGATGAGAGTGGTTATGCAGTGGGTGCTGTGCTGCTCCAACAGTCAACATCCACTGATATTCCCCATCCTATATGTTACTATTCATCTAAGCTTAAACGACACCAGAAAAATTATGCCACTATCGAGAAAGAGGCTCTAGCTCTTGTGGTGTCCTTGGAACATTTTGACGAGTATTTGGGCACTTCCCCATTTAAAATTTACGTAATTTTATGCCCAAATTCCTTTTGTTACTTGCTATGTCAAATTCAGTAAAGTAACTTAATCCCTCCAGCCCATATTAACTATGTATACTCATGTCATGTCTAATTATTATATTTATATATTCACAGTATTGTTGTGTGAGGAGGAGACATAAGCTGAGTGTTGAGTGGGTAGTGTGGTGTGGGTGATGTACTGCGTGACGCAACACTGTCCTGCCGCAGACCCCCCTTCCTCACTACACACCTTAAGCTGTTTCATACTCAGATGTCCATACTGCCTCGCATTCCACAACCACTACTTAAGAGTGGAATGCAGTCTCCTCTACTATGATCGAGCCTCATCGTGCCCTACTTGTCTGCGCTATCCTGTTTCTACACTGATGTACATAACCACGAGTATGCAGAGATACGATACTGTGTACTGCCCTAGTCTAGGGGCATATCCTAGTGAAACTGACACTGTTGAATGATAGAAGTGCTTGGCACAAGAGTGACTCTGATTAATATTTATATTAAATTGTGTTGATATGAGTAATCAGTAATAATGTGAAAGACATTAATGCAACTCCTAGTGCGACCGTCTGTCGTGTAGGGGGGGGGGGTGTTGCAACCCCTGAATGGGTTTCAATGATTATTATGTATATATATAATTATTACTTTTTCATTTAATTTTATATTGCTTATATTTGCGATAATAGCTAAATCGTAAATGTATTGCTTTATATTGTTATTTGATGTAGTTTCCTTTGTTAGGTAGGATGTAACATATTATGTGCTCAGTTCAAGTCTTGATTGTCTAACTACTGTAATTATCGCTGTTTGCTAGTTATATTGCCGGCTTCTTGCTGGGCGACTGATGTCCACGGAGCTATCATGTGATCGAGGGGGGGTGTCCTCACCTCGCCTGAAGTATTCAGTCTGCTCTAGACTCTCTTGGAGGTTGGACAGATTGTCTGTCTCATTATTCTTGTTAGTTCTGTAGAACTCTGTTCACAGAACCTTGTATAGACTTAGTGATTTTCGACGTTGTACTGAGGTTGTGTGTCTCATAGACACTCTGAGCATCTCAGGTCCTGAGCTGTAGCTTCTGACCTACTAACTTGTACTGGTTTCTGTGTATTATCACAGTCGGGGATTTTCTTATGCTGAACTTAGATTCAGTATTATGGGAGTTTTGTGACTTTTGTGGAGGATCTGCTGATGGTCCCTACTAGCTGTCGTTATATTATCTCCTTGTTCCTGATTCTGTGTCGCAGTTGCTTGTTGTATTGCTATTGGGCTTAGCATTCCTTTTGTTGTTCAAGCAGACTGTTCTGGTTGCCAGTCGGTCAAGAAGTTAGTTTATTAGAGGACTTTGTCAGTCACTTGTTTAAGTCTAGTTGAGTCGTGAGACATACACGCATACACAAACTTGTACATATTTGTAATATCTTATTAAATGTTAATGTACCAGACGGTACTTAAGAATTATAAATGTGATATGTGCTTTCAGCACAATAATATTGAACTCGAGAGATGTGATATTATTTTGATTACTGTGATTAATTTAATTTAATTTAATTTGATAATATACCTCTAGACTTTATAAATTTATTAAATTTTAATTTCTCTAGTTAGTAGCCCACCAGTTGTAATCCTGAAGCACTATTGAATAATACAGAATTCTAATGGATAATTGGACAAGGATACTGACTACTTGTTATGAAAACCCAGTAACAGGCTGGATGCTAGAAGGGCAGTCCTTTCTAGTATTCACTGGAGATCTCTAAGCTTTTAGAATCGCATTTTTTGTAACATCATGTAGTACCAGTGATCATGTAGTGCCAGTGATCATGTAGTGCCAGTGATCATGTAGTGCCAGTGATCATGTAGTACCAGTGATCATGTAGTGCCAGTGATCATGTAGCACCAGTGATCAAGTAGCACCAGTGATCATGTAGTGCCAGTGATCATGCAAAACCAGTGATCATGTAGTGCCAGTGATCATGTAGTACAAGTGATCATGTAGTGTAAATCATGTAGTGCCATTGATCATGTAGTGCCATTGAACATGTAGTGCCAGTGACCATGTAGTGCCATTGATCATGTAGTGTAAATCATGTAGTGCCATTGATCATGTAGTACCAGTGATAATGTAGTGCCAGTGATCATGTAGTACCAGTAATCATGTAGTACCAGTGATCATGTAGTACCAGTGATCATGTAGTACCAGTGACCATGTAGTTCCAGTGATCATGTAGTGCCATTGATCATGTAGTACCAGTGATCATGTAGAACCAGTGATCATGTAGTACCAGTGATCATGTAGTACCAGTGATCATGTAGTACCAGTGATCATTTAGTGACAGTGATCATGTAGCACCAGTGATCATGTAGTACCAGTGATCATGTAGTGCCAGTGATCATGTAGTGTAAATCATGTAGTGCCAGTGATCATGTGGTGCCAGTGATCATGTAGTGTAAATCATGTAGTGCCAGTGATCATGTAGTGCCAGTGATCATGTAGTGCCAGTGATCATGTAGTGTAAATCATGTAGTGCCAGTGATCATGTAGTGTAAATCATGTAGTGCCAGTGATCATGTAGTGCCAGTGATCATGAAGTGCCAGTGATCATGTAGTGCCATTGATTGTGTAGTGCCAGTGATCATGTAGTGCCACTGATCATGTAGTACCAGTGATCATGTAGTGCCATTGATCATGTAGTACCAGTGATCATGTAGTGCCAGTGATCATGTAGTGCCAGTGATCATGTAGTGCCAGTGATCATGTAGTGCCAGTGATCATGTAGTGCCAGTGATCATATAGTGCCATTGATCATGTAGTGCCAATGATCATGTAGTGCCAGTGATCATGTAGTACCAGTGATCATGTAGTGCCAGTGATCATGTAGTGCCAGTGATCATGTAGTGCCAGTGATCATGTAGTGTAGGTGATTATGCAGTGCCAGTGATCATGTAGTGCCAGAGGTCATGTAGTGCCAAACAGTGATAATGTAGTGTCAGAGGTCATGTAGTGCCAAACAGAGTTCACGTAGTGCCAAACAGTGATGTAGTGCCAAACATAGGTCATGTAGTGCCAAACAGTGATGTAGTGCCAAACAGAGGTCATGTAGTGCCAAATAGTGGAGCACAAAACAGAGGTCATGTAGTGCCAAACAGTGATGATGTAGTGCCAAACAGAGGTCATATACTGCCAAACAGAGGTCATGCAAAAATCAAGGAGAATATAAATAATACAATCACACATGCACATGTAAATAAGAAAATGCAGGTAAGTACTTTTTTCTTACTAACAGATCCAACATTATGCTAGAAATATAGTAAAAAAAAAGTGCTGAAAAATAAAATGTTAGAGCTTCAACAGAAGTCAAACTGAACACTTATCTAAACTTTCAAAAACCAGAGAAAGGAAGAAGATACAGGAATTTATAAAAAAATAAAGTCGGATGATGAAAGACAAGAAAACAAATAGTTTTGCTACAGAGCAACAAGGCTGAACCCAACAATCACTTGGTCCATCAATGAAAGTAAAAAAAAAACAAAAAATATGATTTTAAATGCAGATATAGATGGAAAAATCTTAGAATCACCAGAGTGAAAAGGCTTCATAAATGAGAAGAAACCAGATATGCGCACAATAACTGATACTACATTTGAGAAACATGTAAAAGAGCATTTGAGGAATGCACTATGGAGAAGACACTGAGTACGAAAGACAGGTAGTAAATAGGAATTTTTGATAAAATATAATTGAAATGCAACCAAGAAAAGGCCCAAACATTTTTAATATGAAGTGTAATTACAATATAAAGAAATATGCTGGACAGCCTTTGAGGCTGGAATAGAAAACAAATAGTCAACCAAATTCATCATTGTATAAACAGTTTGATGAATAAGACATGTGCAACACTTGGCTATCTTTATTCCTCAAATATTTCACCTGTGTAGCAGGCTTCTTCAGTTAAATGCAGGCGAATATAACATTGGAGACAGTAGAAGTAATTTTGAGGTGATCATTCTCTCAGCCTTGACAGGCAGTGAAGCTGAGGGACTGACGCCTGTATGTCAAGTTTCACTGTCACAAAATACATCAGATTCTTCCTACAATATCATATTCAAGTGTAATACTCAATATGAAAGTAAAAGTTAGTAGTGATCATCAGTGAGTAGAGAGCAAACTACAAGTGTAAAACTACAACTCTGCCAAGTGATACTCAAGCATAAGAGAGTGGCATCAGCAGTCAACAAGCAAGTAAAAGAAACAGCCACACATGGTGCCCAGAGAACGACCCAGCCTTCATTAGCCAACAAGCAATAATTAATGTTCTAAGCCTTGCTGTTGTATCTTATCAATACCTTACTAGATTAGCTGGAAACCATCAAGACAAAATTGATCTCCTTTTAAAAGACAAAAAACACACGAAAGTTATGTGAATTTTCTAAAAATAAAATTTAGATAACAAAGTAACATATCTGCACATTGTAAATTTCCATTATACAACTTTGGTATCAAAAATAAAATCCATTTAATCTCATATTACAATGTAGAAGATAAAATATGCAACTCTGAACTTTGGATCAACAACTAAGTAAAACAATAATAAAGAACTTCAAGATTCATTCAAAACAAAACCTCAGGAGGGTAATGGGTGGGTCGTTGTGAGGGTCACACAAAAATACCTGTACAAGGCAGAAGCAAAAGATGGAGAGCACGACGATGAAAGAGAAGAGTAGTACATAGACTTAGGTCGTGTGACAAGCGGATAGAGTGAGCTCGGCACAGAACCATCCGCTTGGTGGCAACAATTAGAGCCTGCTAACTTGTTTGGAACATTTTGGACAGACCCCTCACTGCTTGTGCGATGTCGAGAAGGCATGCTGCCACAACGCTCCCGTATATGGCATGGCCCACTACCTAGAAAATATACAGTACATAATTAGTTAATATTAAAGCCATTAATTTTTACTGTGCAGATACATGTGTAAGGATTAAATCTCATGTTATATATTACTATAATTATAAAACTATATACAAGTCATGCTTTAAAGTCACTTTGCCTTGTGGGAGACAACCAGCGTGTTAAAAAAAAATATACAGTGGACCCTCGGGTAACGCCTTTGATCCGTTCCAGAGAGCTAGCCTTTAGCCGATTTAGCCTTTAGCCGAATTAATTTTCCCTATAAGAAGTAATGGAAATCCAATCAATCCATTTCAGACAGCCAAAAGCATTAACAAAAAAAATTTTTTTTTTAAAGATTAAATATAAATATACATACAGAAAACAATGACAAATAAATATAAAGCACTAATAAAATGGATAAATGAACATTTAACATCACACTTACCTTTATTGACTAGACTTGACTTATTGGTGTATGGTAGACACGTACGAGGCAAGAGGAAGGCAAGTTTATTATTCTTCAATATGGCACTAATATCATCTCTATGGCATATTTATCTATTACAATTCATCTAATATGACATTATAAACAATATTAATAAGATAGAACCATGATATATACTCTAGAATGAATAAAATATGTCATAACGTATGAGAGGAATAAATGGTGTAAGTGTTGTTGGGTTTATAAGGGCCACTGAGAGAAGCCGTACATAGTGGTGGTGGAGGCACCAGCAGAACCCACCAGCACTATCACACTTAATGTATGTAATTTATAAATAAGAAATACAGTGGAACCTCTACTTGCGAGCATGTCCATGTGCGAGTTTTTCCAAATATGAGCAGTCGATGGGTCGATTTTTTGTTTCCATAAGCGAGCAAAATTTCCACAGGTGAGCAGACCTCAAGGCAGGTTCCTTGACACTGGTGAGGGGCTCTTGCTCTTGATCTCGGATATTGTATCTCATTTGTTTGTTGGACTATCTTATTGAAACTTGGGCAACGTATGATGGAAAGATGCTTCTTAACGTACACCAAAAATGAAAGAAATCTAAGCATAAATAATGGAGTTCACTTCTCAGTAATTAGCCACCCCTTAGAAGTAGTGGTTTTTATGGTTGTATTCTCGTTTTTTTGGTCTCATTTGATAGAATGGAAGATACATTACAGAAATAGATATGATTTTGATTGCTTTCATGAAGAAAAGTGCCTTGAAATTGAGCTCAACCTAGGACAAATGGCCAATTACTTGGCTGTTTCAGAGTAAACAAATAACATCACTGTCCATTCCAATATGCAGTCGTCAATGGGTTGACATTATTTATACAATTATTGCAATAAGGAATAACAGTAAATCTTATATTTTTTGTGTGAATAAAAATTACAAATTATTTATATTATAATAATAATAATAATAATAATAATATGTATAATAATAATAGTATAATAATACAATAATAATAATAATAATACATGTATATGTATAATAATAATACATATATAATAATAACGTACCACATATAATAATTATAATAGACGGCTTCAAAAGTCCGTCACTAGATGGCAGTGTTTACCACAACAAAGAGGGAGCGGTTGTGGCCACCTCCACCTGTTACATAATGACATATTTTATTCATTCTAGAGTATATATCATGTTTCTATGTTATTTATATTGTTTGTTATGTCATATTAGATGAACTGTGATATATAAATAAGTCGTATAGATGATATTAACTAAATTATTCATGAAGTATTTTGCCCGGTCTCCAGACAAACTCTCGTCCACCGCTGACACCACCCATACAACTACATGAATTACATATTTTATTCATTTTAGAGTATATATCAGGTTTCTATGTTATTTACATTGTTTATGTCATATTAGATGAAGTGAGATAGATAAATAAGCTGTAGAGTTGATATTAGCGAAATTATTGAAGTACAGAATTCCACTGGAACGGATTAATTGCATTTCAACTAATTTAAATGAGGAAAATTGACTCTGCAAACGAGCAAATCAAGTTGCGAGCAAGGTCATGGAACAGATTAAACTCGCAAGTAGATGTTCCACTGTATTTACATTTTAATTTATAAATAAGAAATATTTACACTTTAATTAATAAATAAGAAATATTTACATTTTAATTTATAAATAAGAAATATTTACATTTTAATTTATAAATAAGTATGTTTATTCAGGTATACACAAATACAGTTACGTACATAGATTATCAGACATAGCAGCATATATGTAAAGTACATAGGATAACCCAAAAAAGTCAGAGTGACTTTGTAGATGAATGGTTCAGAGAACCGACATGTTGATAAATTAGACACATGTGCAACTCTTGGGTATCTTTATTGAGGAAACGTTTCGCCACACAGTGGCTTCATCAGTCCATACAAAGGAGAATCTTGAAGAATAGGAGGAGAATGAGGTAATCAGTCCCTCAACCTTGAGTCGATGTGGTCAGTCCATCAATCTTGAATAGAATATTTCCATTGGGGTTCTTTTATATTTACACTTACATTTACTATAAATGTATTAATTCAAGGATTATGCGGAGTAAAATAAAGGTTGGATGTTAGAAGATGGTTATAGTAAGCATATATGCACCTGGGGATGAGAGAAGTATAGAGGAGAGAGAGAGAGATTTTGGGAAATGTTGAGTGAATGTATGGGGAGTTTTGAACCAAGTGTGAGAGTACTTGTGGTTGGGGATTATAATGCTTAAGTGGGTAAAAATGTTGTGGAGGGAGTAGTAAGTAAATTTGGGGTGCCAGGGGTAAATGAAAATGTGGAGCCTTTAACCCTTTGACTGTTGACGTCGTATATATACGTCTTACGTGCAGTTTCTGACGTATTTATACGCGTAAATTCTAGCGGCTTCAAATCAAGCAGGAGAAAGCTAGTAGGCCCACATGTGAGATAATGGGTCTGTGTGGTAAGTGTGCACCACATAAAAAAAATCCTGCAGCAAGCAGTGCGTAATGAGAAAAAAAAAATCTAACCGTTTTTTTTGGATTAAAACGCCGAATTTGAGGTGCATTTTCGTATAGTATTTATTGTTGTATTCTCATTTTCATGGTCTCAGGTGATAAAATGGAAAACATACTACAGAAATAGAGATGATTTTCATTACTTTCACGATGAAAACAACCTTGAATTTGAGCTCAAAGTAGCGGAAATGTTAGATTTTTACCAATGTTCAGGAGTAAGCAAATTACACCACACGTCCAATACACGTCAACTGGGGAGTCTAATATTCTTTCACTAGTGCACTGATGTTATTTATACCATTTTTACAATAATGCATTAGTCTGCATAACAGTAAATTTTGTATTTTTTTGTATGAATAAAAAATCAAAATAGAAAGCAATAGTAATATAAGAGGGGCCTAGAGACATGACTAATGAATAGAGGATATGTTATTTTAGTGCCAAGAATGTCTACATTGTTTATTCTGGACCCTATTTGGAAATTGGCATCTTTTTTAATTTGCATGAAATTGGCCAAATTGCCAATTTCTGACCACTTTATTGGGTAGTTCAAATCGGTAAATGGGCGGTTTCTTGTACTCAACTGATAGAAAAAATCGAGTTCTAAAGAAATAGCAATGAGTTTGGTCAACTGGGACAACGGAATTGGCCAAAAACAGGGCTCAAAGTCGAGGGAATTGCCGATGCGTATATGTCGCCGAGACTGCTAACTTCGCGGGAGCGTAATTCAGTGAGTTTTCAACCAAATTTTGTACCTTTGGTGTCATTACCATCGGGAAAAGATTCTCAATCATTTCGTAAGAAAAAACAATTTTTTTTTTACAAAACTTTGGCAACATAGAATGACAGTTTCAGAAAGGGGCCTGCGACAGTCAAAGGGTTAACTGAGTTATGTGTAGAAAGAGGTTTGGTAATAAGTAATACATATTTTATGAAAAAGAGGATAAATAAATATACAAGGTATGATATAGCACGTAATGAAAGTAGTTTGTTAGATCATGTATTGGTGGATAAAAGGTTGATGGGTAGGCTCCAGGATGTACACGTTCATAAAGGGGCAACTGATATAGTGGATCATTATCTAGTTGTAGCTAGAGTTAGAGTAAGAGGTAGATGGGAAAAGAGGAAAATGGCAACAAGCAAGAGGGAGGTGAAAGTGTATAAACTAAGGGAAGAAGAAGTTTGGGTGAAATATAAGCAACTATTGGCAGAAAGGTGGGCTAGTGCAAGTATGAGTAGTGGGGGGGGGGGGTTGAAGAAAGTTGGAATAGTTTTAAAAATGCCGTATTAGAATGTGGGGCAGAAGTTTGTGGTTATAGGAGGGTGGGTGCAGGAGGAAAGAGGAGTGATTGGTGGAACGATGAAGTAAAGGGTGTGATAAAAGAGAAAAAGGTAGCTTATTAGAGGTATTTACAAAGCAGAAGTGTTATAAGAAGAGTAGAGTATATGGAGAGTAAAAGAAAGGTGAAGAGAGTGGTGAGAGAGTGCAAATGGAGAGAGGATGACAGAGTGGGAGAGGCACTGTCAAGAATTTTAATGAAAATAAGAAAAAAAATTGGAGTGAGTTAAACAAGTTAAGAAAGCCTAGGAAACGAAACAGAGTAAGGGAGTTAGTAGATGGGGAGATGGGGAGATGGAGGAAAAAAATGTTATCTATGGAGGCAAAGAAGGGAATGTATGAAAGTATATTAGAACCAACACTCTTATATGGGTGTGAAGCTTGGGTTGTAAATGCTGCGGTGAGGAGGCGGTTGGAGGCAGTGGAGATGTCCTGTCTAAGGGCAATGTGTGGTGTAAATATTATGCAGAAAATTTGGAGTGTGGAAATTAGGAGGTGTGGAGTTAATAAAAGTATTAGTCAGAGGGCTGAAGAGGGTTTGTTGAGGTGGCTTGGTCATTTAGAGAGAATGGATCAAAGTATAATGACATAGAGAGGGTATAAATCTGTAGGGAAAGGAAGGCGGGGTAGGGGTCGTCCTCGAAAAGGTTGGAGGGAGGGGGTAAAGGAGGTGCTGTGGGCGAGGGGTTTGGACTTCCAGCAAGCATGCACTAGCGTGTTAGATAGGAGTGAATGGAGACGAATGGTATTTGGGACCTGACAAGCTGTTGGAGTGTGAGCAAGATAATATTTAGTGAAGGGATTCAGGGAAACCGGTTATTTTATATAACCGGACTTGAGTCCTGGAAATGGGAAGTACAAAGCCTGCACTCTAAAGGAGGGGTTTGAGATATTGGCAGTTTGGAGGGATATATTGTGTATTTTTATACATATATACTTCTAAACTGTTGTATTCTGGGCACCTCTGCAAAAACAGTGATTATGTGTGAGTGAAGTGAAAGTGTTGAATGATGAAAGTATTTTCTTTTTTGGGGATTTTCTTTCTTTTTAGGTCACCCTGCCTTGGCGGGAGACGGCTGACTTGTTGAAAAAAAAAATTTACTTTTATACTTACACTTTTATATTTACACTTACCTTGGAGGAGATGTTAGTTTAATTAATTAGTTTGATGGAGGAGGTGGTGGCACAGGTTTAGTGTGGTGGAAGATAGCAGGGTGGCATATGTTACTTTTGTGTAGTTTTTCTGTCACTTACTCCCTTAACTTACTTGCTACACTGTTAATTCTACACTTTATCGCTGGCTGGCACTACAGCCTTTATCGATACCTGCTGCAAAAGGCACATTCTCCCCTCTCTCTTCCTCCTCCATTTTGGTACTTTGCTAGGAGTTTTTTCTTGAATTTTATTGTTTCTTTCCTTCTTTATCACAGGGCTGGCACTAGAAGCTTTCTTTGGGCCCATGATGGCTTATTTAGCAGTTACAAGCACTAAAAAAAATGGAATAATACTAAATATATCACATGTGCGTGAGGCACCGTCCTCCCTGGCTTGTAAACAATGGCACACTGGCTGTACAAGGAGTCATGGAGTGGCCAGTCCTGCTCAGGCCACGCAGACACATTCGGGATGAAAGCCCTTAGCCGAGTTATTTGGCATTAGCCGAGCCAATATTTTTATGCCAAAGCGAGCTGTTAGCTGATTTTGGCATTAACCGATGAAGCCTTTACCCGACGGTCCACTGTATACGTATATATTATATATACTTATTTATTTATTGATTAATTTAACATAGTGGCCATCTTCTACCACAGCATGGTGACCCAATAAAGAAACACTTTCACCATCATTCCAGAGGCACGCAGAGTTAAAATGCCCCTCTAAACAGCAAATTCCCCTAACCCCCCTTCAGAGTTCAGGCACTGTATGCATTTCCCACCTCCAGGACTCAAAATAACCAATGTGAAAAAAATAGTGAATTTTCATATTCATACCCACACTTACCCACGCACACACACACTCTCACTGAGCCACACTTGCATCCACCTCTCATAGCGTGCTTTCATTGGGCGTTTTTATTAAACCACAATATTTACATTTAAAATATGTTAAACACAGTTTTGTCTAGGTGTATGCACCATCAACTTTTCTGCTCAGAGATTTACATGTCCTGGGAAGAGTCGCTTACTGACTCTTACTCAATATGGCATATACGGATGACCAACCTGTAGCTGTCAGCTAACTAAACAGACAGCTCATGGTATATTATGGGTACATAACATCCATTTCTTTAACAATCAGCAATGACCTCTACATTATACAGGTTGGCCATCAGTAATCCGGCACTAATTTTGGCTAGCAAAATTTCAAATTTCCAGGGTTGCCACACCAACCTGCTGCTACTGTTTGGTGGCACTACTTGCTGCATAAGTCATTCCAATTTCTTTTTCTCCATTTATTATTATAACCTGCTTACTTTTAGCCCTAGCCATGGTTCCAACGAATAAAAGAAATGCTTTTCTTTGTTTAAAGCACATACAAAGTACATTGGCCATAAAAGATAAGCTCACTCAGATAAGCTGTGACTGGTAAATTTGGGCTTACATATGAAAGAATAGATCTGTGTGGTAAGTGTGCACTATGATGGGACCTCAACTTACGAGTGTCCCAACATACAAGTTTTTTGAGACACGAGCCGTCACTCGGTTGATTTTTTGCCAACATCCGAGTTATGAGCAAGCATCCCCTGCTTCCCCCTCAACCCGCAACCCACCTCGCTTATTTATCTATGATTTCATGCTTTAATTTCATGGACATCATCTTTTTTTTTCTCAGCACTGTCCTTTGCACTTACTTTCTTAGGAACCATGATTAGAAAAAAGAAATTTGGCCAAATAACTACACAAAATGCAAGCAAAACATGGGAAATGCCTCCACAGCGAGGTAAACAGTAAACTGCACCAATTGGCTGCCTTCTGAAGCTCCTCATTATTATTATAATAATAATAATAATAAATTATTATTATTAATTTAGGGAAATGAAGCTCACTCATTATTATTATTAGTTATAATTATTTTTATTATTATTAATTTAAGGAACTGGAGCACAGATCCAATTCAGAAGGCAGCCAGCTGGCGCAGTGCACTGTTTACCTTGCTGTGGAAGCATTTCTCTCATGTTTTGCTTGCATTTTGTGTAGTTATTTTGCTAAATTTTTTTTTCTAACCATCGGTCCCAAGAAAGTAAATGCAAAGGAGAGTGATGAGAAGAAAAAGATGATGTCCATGGAATTAAAGCATGAAATCATAGATAAACACGAGCGAGGTATGAGGTGTGAAGGTTGTTTGTGAGGCAGCATGAGCATAGTACGTATTTCTACTATGCTGGTACTGCCTCACATTAAGAGTGTAGCAATTAAGTACAGCGATAAAGTGTAGCATTAAGAGTGCAGCAATTAAGTTCAGCAATAAAGTGTAGATTAAGAGTGTAGCAATTAAGTTCAGCGATAAAGTGTGGCACTAAGAGTGTAGCAAGTAGCCTATCTTCCACCCTCCACCTCCACCAGCATATGTACACTTTATAAAACCAGTGTATTCCTTTACTTTCTCTATTATGTTTTATGCAATATTTCTTATTTATAAATACATTGTTTCAGTGTTTTCCTTATGAAACTAGTAATCTAGTGCAGTTAGCCTCACAAACACTCCATTTTCAGAAGGGGAAGAATGGGAAGATATGGTCGGTGCCGCAGCGGCAATGGCCACCACCATTCGCCATATTATGGCCTATTTTATTCATTCTATAATATATATCACATTTCTATGTTATTTATATTGTTTATTATGTCATATTAGATCAATTATGATATATAAATAAGCCAGAGAGTTGATATTAGCATTATATTGAAGTATCTCGTCCTGCCTCCCAAGCACAGGAATTCCGCTGGAATGGATTAATGGCATTTCAATTAATTTCAATGAGGAAAATTGATTTGATATAAGAGCAAATTGAGTTATGAGCTAGGTCACAGAACAGATTAAACTTGTAAGTGGAGGTTCCACTGTTTATTACAAAAAAATCCTGCAGCATGCAGTGCATAATGAGAAAAAACTGCAACTGTAGTGTAAAACAGCAACTTAGGGGAGGCTAACACGTGCAGCACACGAAGTAAAAAAAAAAAATTCGAAAAATACAAAAATTGAGCTAATCATATAGAAAAATAGCTTAACACTCTGGCAACACTCCAGTATACGAATCAATGTTGTACTATGTTCCTACAAGGAATTATCGTCATTTATAACATACAGTGGACCCTCGACCAATGCTGGCATCGTCTAATGAAAAAATCGCCTAACGATGCGTTTGGGCGTAAAAATTCTGGCCCGACCAACGATGAAAAACTCGACTAACAATATTCGTCTCACACACGTCCACGTGTCCGTCTGGCCTTACCACACCTTAGCTGCCCTGCCTTCAGTTAGTGTACCAGTGTTTACAAGCCAGTGTGGTCACTTCCACTCATACATTCAGTACATTTTGTATTATTCCAGTGTTTCTGGTGCTTGTAACTGCTGAATAAGCCACCATGGGCCCAAAGAAAGCTTCTAGTGCCAATATTGTGGTAAAAAGGGTGAGAATTATATCGACATGAAGAAGGAAATAATTACAAAATATGAAAGAGTAGTGCGTGCCTCTGAGCTTGCCAGGTTGTATAACAAACCTCAATCAACCATCGCTACTATCTTGGCCAACAGAAAGGCAATCAAGGAAGCTGTTGTTACGAAAGTTGCAAGTATATATTTTCGAAATAGAGATTGCAAATACTCGAAGATGTTGAGAGACTGTTGTTGTGGATAAATGAAAAACAAATATCAGGAGTTAGTATATCTCAATCAATTATATGTGAAAAGGCAAGGCAGTTGCATGACAATTTAATTAAAAAAAATGCCTGCAACTAGTGGTGATGTTATTGAATTTAAGGGCAGCAAAGGTTGGTTTGAGAGATTTAAAAATTGTAGTGGCATACACAGTGTGGTAAGGCATAAAGAGGCTGCCAGTTCGGACAAAAAAGCAGCTGAAAAGTATGTGCAGGAATTCAGGGAGTACATAGACACTGAAAAATTTAAACCCCAACAAGTGTTTAATTGTGATGAAACAGGCCTGTTTTGGAAGAAAATGCCAAACAGGACCTACATTACACAGAAGGAAAAAGCACTGCCAGGACACAAGCCTATGAAAGACAGGGTAACTCTCATGCTGTGTAGTAATGCTAGTGGCACTGCAAAGTGAAGCTTCTTCTTGTGTGTCACTCTGAAACTCCCAGCGTTTTAAAAAAAAACAATGTCGTCAAGGCTAATTTGTGTGATGTGGTGGGCAAACAGTAAGGCATGAGTCACTAGGGACATTTTCTATGATTGGTTTTATCATGTGTTTGGCCCCACTGTGAAAAATTACTTCCTGGAAAATAAATTGGACCTCAAATGCCTCCTGGTATTAGACAATGCTCCTGCTCATCCTTCAGAGCTACCAGAGCAAATTTTGGGGGAGTTGAGTTTTATCAAAGTGAAGTTCTTGCCTCTTAATACAACTCTTCTCCTCCAGCCCATAGACCAGCAGGTCACTTCAATTTTCAAAAAAACTGTACACTAAAGCAGTTTCAAAAGTGCTTTGAAGTGACCTCAGGCACTCAACTGACCCTAAGAGACTTTTGGAAAGATCACTTTAGTATCCTCAATTGCATAAACCTTATAGGTAAGGCTTGAGAGGGAGTGACTAACAGGACCTTGAACTCTGCTTAGAGGAAATTGTGGCCACAATGTGTACACTTGAGGGATTTTGAAGAGTTTAGGGTTAATTCTCAGGAGCCTATGCCAGTTGTGGAATCTATTGTGGCATTGGGGAAGTTCTTGGGGCTGGAGGTTAGTGGGAAGGATGTGGAAGATTTGGTGGAGGATGACAATGAAGAACCAACCACTGATGAGCTGCAAGAGCATCTGCAACAGCAAGAGGCCACAACTGAGGAAACTGCTTTAGAAGAGGGGAGAGAGAAATTGAGGAAGTTGCCTTCTTCAACAATTAAGGAAATTTGTACAATGCAGACAAAGGTGCAAACCTTTATGGATGAAAATCACCCTGACACAGCTATTGAAATGACAATGTTGTGGCCCATTTTAGGAAAATCTTAAAGGAACGCGAGGAACAGAGCTCTATGGACAGATTTTTGGTGCAGCAGAGGTCCAGTGACTCTCAAGTTGTTCCCAGTGGCATTAAAAAAAGGAGGGAAGTAACCCCAGAAAAGGACTTGGTACCTAAAGTCCTTATGGAAGGGGATTTCCCTTCCAAACAATAATACACCTCCATCTCCCATCTCATCACTCATCACTACATTTTCAATAAAGGTAAGTGACACTTATTCTTCATTTAGTACAGTATTTATTGTGCATGTATCCTCATTTTTCCATGTAGGAAAATGTATATTTCACGTGAAAAAAAAAAATCATACTTTTGGGTGTCTGGAACAGATTAATTGGATTTACATTATTTCTTTTGGGGAAAATTAATTTGACTAATAACAAATTCGCCTAAGGACAAGCTCTCTGGAACGGATTAGTGTCGTTGGTCGAGGGTCCACTGTATGTGGTGACGCTGCCACCCATAGCATGTGTGCTCTCATGTCGTCAATTTTCAGATTTCTTGCGCTTTTTTTTTGCATTTATTTCTTTTATTATTCTTTCTAATATAATAATTCACAATTTGGCATCATAACAGTGAGTGGAGCTATAATGGAGTCTGAGAGCCAATCAGGAACCGTCTGGGAACATTTGCTCACATCAGCAGGAATTCCCGAGTCTCGTGATGCGGGGGAATATGCTTTATTATTATGCTAATATCAACACTACAGCTTATTTACCTATCATAACTGATCTAATATGACATAATAAATAATATAAATAACATAATAACATTGTAAATACTCCAGAATGAATAATATATCGCGTAATACCAAGCATCTAATGGAGGTATGAAGTTACTGCTATAGGATATGGGATAAAAGTACCATCCTCCTACCCCTGTCTTTGGGGCTTATATCAGAGAAAAAATAGTGTAGTACAGGGTTAACTGTGATATACACTTGTACTGCACCATAAAACTGAAAAAAAAAAATATTTTCTCAGATTTTTTTTTTTGTTGATTATCTCGGAAGTTATTAATTTATATCCTAACATAGTGGCATTAATAATGATAGGAATGCAATGAATTTCACAGACAACATAAAAGAATGATTGTTTTACAAATTGGTGAAGTTATTTTTGAAATATCACAATTTGTTTTTGAATTGGGTGTAAGTAAGTTTATTTAGGTACATATACACAAATACAGTTACATAGATTATCATATGTAGCAGCATATTTATAGAGAGCCTAGGATAACCCCAAAAAAGTCAGTGACTTATTTCCAGTACCTGGCTTGGGCTTGCCATATATGATTTTAGGTAATTTTTTTTTTTCTCAGTTGTTTGTTGGGCTATCTTATTGAAACTTATGCAATGGATGATGGAAAGATGCTTCTTAGTGTACACCAAAAATGAAAGAAATTGGATGATAAATAACAGAGTTCACTTCTGAGCCATTAGCTGCCCCTTAGCATTATAATTTCATATGTTTTTTATGGTTATATATTTTTTTTTTTTTTTTTTGGTCTCATTTGATAGAATGGAAGATACCATATTACAGAAATAGATATGATTTTGATTGGTTTCATGATGGAAGGTACCTTGAAATTGAGCTCAAAATAGCGGAAATGTTTGATTTTGCCATGTTCAAGAGTAAACAAATGATATCACCGTCCAATATGTGTCCAACTGGCCAGTCTAATATGCAGTCACGAATGGGCTGACATTATTTATACAATTACAGTGGTCCCTCGATAATCGTTGGGCTCAATAGTAGTCCTTTTCGGAAATCGTCGCGTTATTTTCGTCCAAACATTGGCTCGCAAATGGTCGGTTGACTCGCTAATCGTCATTCGTCCTGGACACGTACTCACGGCTCTGAGCTGCCTCAGCCTCCCTTCCCAGCCAGTTTGCCATTGTTTACCAGTGAGTGACGGTCCCCTCACTTGTTCATACGAAATATTTCATATTCCATTCATTTTAGTGCTTGCAAGTGCTAAATAAGCTACCATGGCTCCAAAGAAAGCTCCTAGTGCCAAGCCTTTGGTAAAGAAGGTGAGAAATACGAATGAATTTAAGAAAAACATCATTGAACAATATGAAAGTGGGATACGTGCGGCCGAACTGGCCAGGATGTATAACAAATCCCGTACAACCATATCTTCCTTCGTGACCAAGAAAAAGGAAATCAAGGAAGTTGTTGTTGCAAAGGGGGTAAATATGCTGACAAAAATGAGGTCACCAGTACTCGAAGAGTTTGAGAAGTTATTATTGGTGTGGATAAATGAGAAACAATTAGCAGGAGATAGTCTTATGATGTCGATTATTTGTGAAAAGGCTAGGCAGTTGCATGACGATCTAGTAAAGAAATTGCCTGCAACGAGTACTGATATTTGTGAATTTAAGGCCAGCAGAGGTTGGTTTGAGAGATTTAAGAACTGTAGTGGCATACACAGTGTGATAAGGCATGGTGAGGCTGCCAGTTCAGACAAAATTGCAGCTACAAAATTCGTAAGTGAATTCAAGGAGTACATAGAGGCTGAAGGACTGAAACCTGAACAAGTGTTCATTTGTGATGAAACAGGCCTCTTTTGGAAGAAAATGCCAAAGAGGACCTACATTACTCAGGAGGAAAAGGGACTGCCAGGACACAAGCCTATGAAAGACAGGCTGACGCTAATGTTCTGTGCTAATGCTAGTGGGGATTTCAGAGTGAAGCCATTACTAGTGTACCATTCTGAAAATCCCAGAGTGTTCAGGAAAAACAATGTTATGAAGAGTAAATTGTATGTGTTTTGGAGATCTAATAATAAGGCATGTGTCACGAGGGAAATTTTCTTCGAGTGTTTCAATGAAGTGTTTGGCCCTAGTGTTAAGAATTACCTCCTGGAAAATAAATTGGATCTCAAGTGCCTCCTAGTAATGGACAATGCACCTGCTCATCCTCCAAACTTGGATGACCTAATTCTGCAGGAGTTTGGGTTCATCACAGTGAAGTTCTTGCCCCCGAATACCACTCCTCTCCTCCAGCCCATGGACCAGCAGGTCATTTCAAACTTTAAAAAAAACTACACCAAAGCAATGTTTCAAAGGTGCTTTAATGTGACCTTAGACACTCACTTGACCCTAATAGAGTTTTGGAAAGAACACTTCAGTATCCTCCATTGCATAAGCCTTATAGGTAAGGCTTGGAAGGGAGTGACTACCAGGACTTTGAACTCTGCTTGGAGAAAACTGTGGCCAGATTGTGTCCACAAGAGGGATTTTGGTTTGTGGCTGACCCTGATGAGCCTACGTCAGTTGTGAACTCTACTGTGGCATTGGGGAGTTCCATGGGGTTGGATGTGAGTTTGGAGGATGTGGAAGAGTTGGTGGAGGACCACAATGAAGAGCTAACCACTGAGGAGCTGCAAGAGCTTCAGCAGGAACAGCAACAGATCGCAGCTCAGAATCTTGCTGCAAAGGAGGAGGAAGAGAGATGGAAGAAGGTGCCTTCTTCAGAAATTAAGGAGATTTTTTAAATGTGGGGTAGGATGGAAAGATTTATGGAGAAACATCACCCTGAAAAGGATGTTGCAAGCCATATTGGCAACTTGTACAGTGACAGAGTCTTGGCCCATTTTAGGGAATTTTTAAAGAGACGCCAGAAACAGAGCTCTCTGGACACTTTTTTTGCGAGACAGGACTCCAGTGACTCTCAAGCTGGTCCTAGTGGCATTAAGAAACAGAGAAGAGAAGTAACCCAAGAAAAGAACTTGGTACCTGAGGTGTTGATGGAAGGGGATTCCCCTTCCAAACAGTAACTAATCCAGTCTCTCTCCTCCAGTCTTCCATACACTAAGAAGAATCACCAATAAAGGTAAGTGTTATGCTGTTAATGTTTCATTCATCATGTCCCATTGTATTGTTTATGTACTACATCTACATTTCATGTAAAAAAACTTTTTGTTTTAATACTTCTGGATGTCAGGAACAGATTAATTGTATTTACATTATTTCTTATGGGGAAAATTGATTCAAAAATTGTCTATTTCGATAATCATCACACTTCCAGGAATGGATTAACGATGATAAACGAGGGACCACTGTATTACAATAATGCAGTAGTCTGCATAACAGTACATCTTCTATTTTTTCTGTGAATAAAAATTCAAAATAGAAAGCAAGAGTAATGTAAGAGGCGCCTGGAGATGTGACTAATGAACAGAGAAAATGTTATTTAAGTGCCAGGAAAGTCTGCATTGTTTATTCTAGACCTTGTTTTGAAACTGGCATCTTTTGAATTTTGTGTGAAATTGGCCAAATTGCCAATTTCTGACCACTTTATTAGGTAGGTGAAGTAGGTGAAAGGGCAGTGAGTTTGGTAAACTGGAACAATGGAATGGGCGAAAAACAGGGCGTAAATTGCATGTGTAAATATCACTGTTGGGTTAAGTGTATTCTAACCTAACCACCCTGTAATCAGGCAAAGTCACTAATCCAGCACCCTACAGGTCACGATGATGCTGGATTAGTGATGCCGACCTGTATTTTGCCAAATTTTCATTATTTTTGATGAATTAAATGTTATGGGGCTATTGGACCCAACATGTATTTATGTATCTGTAAAAGTTACTCTGGAATACCTAATTATATTGAATTGATGGGAGGCACAACTGCTTTAATTGTCGTAAGGGCAGATCACTCTTAGGGCTGAGAGTCAGTTGAGTTGAGCCTTGTTTTTTCAATATACAGTGAACCCCCGACTTATGAACGCCTCATCTTACGATAAAATTGATTTACGAAGTGTTTCAGCGAAAAAAAATTTCCCCGACCTACGAAGAAAAACTCGACTTACATCATTCGTCCCGGATGCGGTCTGTCTGGCCAGAGCGCCTCAGCTCAGCTATTGCCATTGTTTACAAGCCAGGGCGGACGGTTGCACGCATACATTCGATAAATTTTTTATTATTCCATTGTTTTTAGTGCTTGTAACTGCTAAATAAGCCACCGTGGGCCCAAAGAAAGCTAGTGCCAACCCTGTGGTAAAAAGGGTGAGAAATACTATCGTACCATGGTCAGCTGCTCCTGCACCACTGTGAGCTGTTGCTGCACCACCGTCAGATGCTGCTGTACCATGGTCAGCTGCTGCTGCTGCTGTACCATGGTCAGCTGCTGCTTCTGCTGCTGTACCATGGTCAGCTGCTGCTGCTGTACCATGGTCAGCTGCTACTGCTGCTGTACCATGGTCAGCTGCTGCTGCTGTACCATGGTCAGCTGCTCCTTCCCTACCGTCAGCTGTTGCTGCACCACCATCAGCTGTACTACTTGAAGATGTGGAGAGACTGTTGTTGGTGTGGCTTAACGAGAAACAATTACCGAGAAACAACCCCAGAGGGTTAACCACCCAGGATAACCCAAGAAAGTCAGTGTGTCATCAAGGACTGTCTAACTTACTTCCATTGGGGTCTTTAATCTTGTCCCCCAGGATGCGACCCACACTAGTCGACTAACACCCAGGTAAAGAGGGAAAAATGCCTAGAACTAGTGCTCATATTGGTGAATTTAAGGCCAGCAAAGGCTGGTTTGAGAGATTTAAGAATTGTAGTGGCATACACAGTGTGATAAGGCATGGTGAAGCTGAAAAATTCCAACCTTAAAAAGTGTTTAATTGTGACGAAACAAGCCTGTTCTAGAAGAAATGCCAATCAGGACCTACATTACTCAGGAGGAAAAGGCACTCCCAGGACACAAGCCTATGAAAGACAGGCTCTCATGTTTTCTTGTAATGCTAGTGGGGATTGCAAAGTGAAGCCTTTACTCATGTATCAATCTGAAAATCCCAGAGTGCTCAAGAAAAACAATGTCTCATTACTCATCACTACATCTTCAATAAAGGTAAGTGTCATTTATTCTTCATTTAGTACAGTATATTGTCCATGTATCATCCTTTTCGTGTGTAGGAAAATGTATATTTCATGTAGTAAAAATTTACTTTTTCATACTTTTGGGTGTTTGGAACGGATTAATTGGATTTCCATTATTTCTTATGGGGAAAATTAATTCAACTTATGATAATTTCGTCTAACGATGAGCTCTCTGGAACGGATTAATATTGTAAGTCGAGGGTCCACTGTAATAGGTTGTATTATAGACACACAATTAAAACAAGTAATTTATAAAGTTGTATTTCTTTTTGTAAAAGTAAAATAAGGTGTGGTAATGGGAAAAACAAAATTATTGTGGTAGCCAGAGAGAGAGGCTCAGCCTAGCTGAGCCTCTCTCTCTTCCTCACTTCTTCTTGTGGCTGGTAGGATCTACTTGTCCTTCTTCTATTTCTAGGCAGAATGTGAGTGCCCCAGAGGTAAGATTTATACTTTAACCCCTTGACTGTTGCAACCCCCAATCCTGAAGTGTCTCCTGATGTCGCAAAATTTCCAAAAAAAAAAAAAAAAAAAAAAAAAAAAAAGTTTTTTCTTAAGAAATGATAGAGAATCTTTTCCCGATTGTAATGACCCCAAAAACACGAAATTTGATGGAAAACTGACGGAATTACGCTCTCGCTTTGCTGGCCTGAAATTCACCAATATATGCATTTTTTTCCTGTTCACCTGGGTGTTAGTCGACTGGTGTGGGTTGCATCCTGGGGGAGAAGATTAACCCTTTCAGGGTCTGTCCCGTAGATCTACAGCTTCACGTTGAGTGTCCAAACCGTAGATCTATGCCAAAATTCTAGCGTTGTCAAATTTAGCGCGAAAGCGCTCATGGGTCTACATGTGAGAGAACGGTTCTGCGTGGTGGGTGTGCACCATAAACAAAAAATCTAGGCGCCCGCATAGCATTGTGGGAACACCGGCTCAGTTACCCTTGTTCACCATGCCTCGTCGCAAGTCAGCTCTCACTCCCCGGAAAATTGGGACTCTCCTCTTCCTATCTGATAGTTCTGACACTGATGGAAGTGGAAATGAAGACGAATTCTACGGCTTTGATCAGTTAGTGACCGAAAGGAATGACCAGGATATCGATAATAGTGCAGAAAACCCTGACGATCCTCAACCTTCTACCTCTGGTGTGGGCACTCGTGACTCACGGTCGGTTGTGCCTCAACGCAAGAGAAAACTAATATATTCGCGTGGCCAGGCCTCTGACTTCAGTAATGAAGATGATAGTGATGTGGATTGTGATTTTATTGTGCTCGACGATCATTCGAGTAGTGATAGTGAGGAATCATATTCACCAGTGAAGCGTCTGTATGTTTGCCGCCGCATGCGCTCGGGTAGTGTACCCTATGCTGTGCCCAGGGGACGGAGTACATCCCGTGGCCCTACACCAGTTTTAGGTAGTGATAGTGAGGATGATGTGGCTACACTTGGCATGGATAGACCACAGGCATCAGTGGATGGTGGTAGTGGTGATGGTAGTGGAACCGCCATGCGTGACTCACCAGCCCACGCTGGGACCCACGCTGCTGACTCGTCAGTTCAAGGACAAAGCGGAGCGTCAGCCACCAGCCCACCACAACCACCTGCACAACCAGCCTATGATGTCCAGTATCCACCAGCAAACCGTATGTACAACTGAGCGGCTCATATTCTTTCACCTGTTATTTCATTACTCTAACAAATCACTAGCAACCAGCACTTTCCCGACACTACTCAAGATAGCAAAGGTTACACCAATACACAGAGCTGGAGACCCCACAGATGTGAACAATTACAGACCAATATCAAACTTACCGTTGCTATCCAAAATCTTAGAGAAACTCATGCACAAGAGATTATATTCCTTTACAACAGTGCAAGGCATCCTCAACCCCTACCAATTTGGCTTCAGGAAAAGCAAAAGCACAAACGATGCAATTGTAAAAATGCTAGACCTGCTTTACACAGCACTTGAAAAAATGAATATCCATTAGGACACTTTATCGATCTAAGGAAAGCTTTTGATACACTAGACCACCGCATCCTACTCCACAAACTTGATCATTATGGTATCAGAGGCTACGCACTTACATATTTCAAAGCCTACCTTACTAAGAGACATCAATATGTCACTATTAAGGACACAACCTCATCGACAACACCAGTGGATAATGCAGTACCAGAGGGAAGTGTCCTTGGTTCCCTGCTCTTCCTCTTATACATCAATGACCTTCCTAATGCATCTCAACACCTTAAACTCATTCTCTTTGCTGACAACACGACTTATGTCATCTCCCACCCTAATCTTGCCTCGCTCAACACTATTGTTAACGAAGAGCTAGTAATAACATTAACCTGGATGACTGCCAATAAACTTACACTTTAAGTGCAGGCACTGTACTTCCCACCTCCATGACTCAAGTCTGGCTAACAAGTTTCCCTGAATCCCTTCACAAAATATTCCTTTGCTCACACTCCAACAGCTTGTCAGGTCCCAAAAACCATTTGTCTACATTCACTCCTATCTAACATGCTCACACACGCTTGCTGGAAGTCCAAGCCCCTCTCCCACAAAAACTCCTCTACCCCCTCCCTCCAACCTTTACGAGGACGACAATACCCTCTCCTTCCATCCCCTACAGATTTGTATGCCATCCAAGTCATTCTGCTTTGATCCATTCTCT
>NC_091297.1:18708067-18710609 GCF_038502225.1 Cherax quadricarinatus | reverse complement strand
CTTATATTCAACTCCAACCTTTATATTATCCTTTGTATCTGTGTATCTGTGTACCTGTGTACCTGTGTACCTGTCTACCATCTTACTAT
This sequence comes from Cherax quadricarinatus, assembly GCF_038502225.1. NCBI lineage: Eukaryota > Metazoa > Arthropoda > Malacostraca > Decapoda > Parastacidae > Cherax > Cherax quadricarinatus. Next base: position 18,710,520 of record NC_091297.1, on the reverse strand, counting down.
CATATTATAACCAAGACATTGCCATTGTTATTTTTTACTTATTATTCTTTTGGTACTTTAATTTGTGAATTTTATTTTGTCAATTTAAATCTAGTTATACTCTTGATCTTGTCAACAACCTATACCAGACCCTAGTGCAATTGCAAGTACCATTTCAATTTGTATTTTTATATTATAAGTTTATATTATAAGTCCTATTCTAAGATTGTTTTCATATCTTAGTGACTATATTGTGTGTGCAATTAGTGTATTTTTCAATTATATTATTGTTCAATGACATTAACTATCTTTTGCTAACTAGTACCTAATACTACTCATATATTTTTTTTTTTTTTCTTTTTTTTTTTTTTATTATTTTGCTACCTTAACTTGCATATTTTATCTTGTCAATTTAAATCTAGTTATACTCTAATTCTTGTAAACAAGTTATATAAGACCTTAGTGCAATTACAATTGAGAGTCTTGTGCCTTTTTTATATCATTAGATTAAACTCAGTTGTACTATAGCTCATTCTAGCTCAAAACATAGTCAGTACCAAATTCATTATATTAGACCATAGTGTAATTACTAGTGAGAGTCTGGTGCTATTTTTAATTTGTATTTTTATATTAGATTAAACCTAGTTGTACTATAGCTCATTCTAGCTCAATACATAGACTATACCAAAGTCATTACATTAGACCTATACCAAAGTCAATTACAATAGAGTCTTGTGCTATTTTTTAATTTTTGTATTTTTATATTATTAGTTTATACCTAGTTGTACTTGAGCTCATTCCAGCACAACACATAGACAACACCAACTCCATTATGTGTATTAGTGACTATACTCTACATGACCAAAATGCTATAGCTATATACTTGTCCAAACTTCCCACCACTACAGATATCAGTACTAAAACTCAACCCACAACTCAGGATATAAATAACCATAATTTAAACATAGAAGATGATTGATCACGTTGACCCTGATCTAAACCTCCATAATCTGACACACAATCAAAACCTATTGGAGAGCACTGTGGTCTCTCTCTGGAGAGCACTGTGTTCTCTCTCTGGAGAGCACTGTGTTCTCTCTCTGGAGAGCACTGTGTTCTCTCTCTGGAGAGCACTGCGTTCTCTCTCTGGAGAGCACTGCGTTCTCTCTGGAGAGCACTGCGTTCTCTCTCTGGAGAGCACTGCGTTCTCTCTGGAGAGCACTGTGTTCTCTCTCTGGAGAGCACTGTGTTCTCTCTCTGGAGAGCACTGTGTTCTCTCTCTGGAGAGCACTGTGTTCTCTCTCTGGAGAGCACTGTGTTCTCTCTCTGGAGAGCACTGTGTTCTCTCTCTGGAGAGCACTGTGTTCTCTCTCTGGAGAGCACTGCGTTCTCTCTCTGGAGAGCACTGTGCTCTCTCTCTGGAGAGCACTGCGCTCTCTCTCTGGAGAGCACTGCGCTCTCTGGAGAGCACTGCGCTCTCTCTGGAGAGCACTGCGCTCTCTCTCTGGAGAGCACTGCGCTCTCTGGAGAGCACTGTGCTCTCTCTCTGGAGAGCAGTGCCCGCTCTCTCTGGAGAGAACTGCGCTCTCTGGAGAGCACTGCGTTCTCTCTGGAGAGCATCTGTTCTCTCTCTGGAGAGCACTGTGTTTCTCTCTCGGAGAGCACTGCTCTCTCTCTGAGGAGCACTGCGCCTCTCTGAGCACTGCATCTGCACTGCGCTCTCTGGAGCATAAACACGCCTCTCTCTCTGGAGAGCACTGCGCTCTCTGGAGAGCACTGCGCTCTCTCTCTGGAGAGCACTGCGCTCTCTCTGGAGAGCACTGTGTGCTCTCTGTCAGCTTCCAGAACATATGTCACGTTCTTGCTTTTTTTCCTGTTTGACATGTCCCTGTATAGAGCTTTAGTTTCCCTGAGCCACCCACACGGGTTGTTTTGCTGATTCATCAATCATCAAACCAATTAATAAATAAAATCTCAGTAAAATAAATGTATGTAAAGCTCTACATAGAGAAGAGCTTAAATAAAGTTAGTTTTTTATACCAGCACCTCTTCAAGGAAAGTAGGTAGATAGTAACATATATAGACTTCCCCAGCAGGAGTCCACAGTGCCGTCAGCACCACCACTCTCTCACCCTGGGTCGCCCTCCGTGGCTACAATATCCAACACCTACCAGCGACACCGATACGGTCTCGAACTAATTACCAACTTACACCAAGTCTGCATCAGCACTCGCCGAGGTCAGTGGTCCATCTGCCTAACTTGTTCCCATTTCAGTGGTCTGCCTTCATGATTTGTTCCCATTTCAGTGGTCCGCCTTCATGATTTGTTCCCATTTCAGTGGTCCGCCTTCATGATTTGTTCCCATTTCAGTGGTCCATCTTCTATAACTTCTTGTTCCCAGGTCAGTGGTCCATCTTCATAATTCGTTCCCTGGTCAGTGGTCCCTCCTCATAACTCGTTCCTGGGTCAGTGG
>NC_091297.1:18483067-18700567 GCF_038502225.1 Cherax quadricarinatus | reverse complement strand
AGATTCTACAAAGTAAGGCCTCTTTACACTGAACTAACTAATGCAATCTATTGATGAAGTCATGGTTGGTTTCAAGGGTAAAACTGCTGGAAACCTAAGGCAGTACATCAAAACAAAACCAGATAAGTGGGGTTTCAAACTTTTTTGTCGTGCAAGTCAAGATGGACTCATACATGATATACTCATGTATCAAGGCACAACAACTTTTGACACACATCCCATACAGCTGCCACAGGAAGAATCTAAACTTCCAATAAGTACAAAGATTGTTCTGGTACTTGCACAAACTATGAACAAGACAAACACATCAGCAATCTATGCTGACAATTTCTTTTCAAGTATGCCTTTGGTCAAGCTACTAAGAGATAAGTATAACTGCAGATACACTGGAACAGTACGTGACAATAGATGTGGTAAGCCACATCTGGTGCCTATCAAACAAATGGAAAAAAACAGTGTGGTCAGGGGCAATTTTTGCTTCAACAACAATGATGGTGTCCTTGTTGTACGATGGAAGGACACCAAAGTTGTGACTTTAGTGACAACTGATATTGGGGTCGAGCCCATGAGTCTTGTTGAGAGATATAACAAGGGTACAAAGAGGAAAGAGAAAATATCGTGCCCTGCAGTCATCAAGAACTATAATGCCAACATGGGAGGTATTGACAAAAGCAACATGTTGGTGCATCTGTACAAAACACCAATGAAATCAAAACGTTGGTACATGCGGCTATTTGCCTATATTATTGATCTTGCTGTTGTGAATGCATGGGTGCTTTATTGCCGTGATTCTCGAGCAATAAAGCAAAAGTGCATGCAACTGAAGTATTTCAGGAATTCTATCTCTGAAATTGCAAGGTCTAAAGGACAAAACCTTAGAGGGAGCAGCCTAAGAACAACTCCAAGACCTTCACCAACTAATTCACCATGTACTTCCAATGGTGTTGGCATAGTGAAACCTGGGAGGGGAACACGTACAGAAATGCCTGATGACAGTGTTAGGAAAGACATTACTCTAATGCACTTCCCAATGGCAGGGCAAAGGCCGTTTACTTGCAAGTATTGCAGCACCTCGAAAAAAACGGTAACATCGTCATTCGTCTGTAGTGTATGCAAAGTAAATCTGTGCATAAAGACTGATAGAAATTGTTTCACAGACTTCCATCTTGCCAATTAGCAATATAGAATCATTGGTCTTCCAAATGAATCTCAGGAATATAGGGATTGAAACTTGCATCACTTTGCAATTTGGCATTGTTGATATTTGCTTCCTTTTTATATTTTTATAACAATTAAGAAATGTTTTGATACAAGTTCCATTTATGTTTTTTATATTGTCTGTTTGTATATTAAATTTAAAAAATTGTTTTGGTGTGTTTTATTAACAATTGCAAGTTTGCAACATAGAATTTTTTAATCACTTTGTCGGGGGCGGCCTAATATTTTCGGTCTTCGGAGATTGGCAATTGCTCGAAAACTAACCATCAGAAATCAATTTATATGGGATCAGTGACCTTGTATTGAGTTACTCTATCCACCATAGGGAGTTCAGTTCGAATTTCAAATTTTCGGACCCCTTGCGCGATGAAGGGTTAATACTAAGGATTATATCATAGTTGTATAGTAGAATATTAATTATATCCTAGTTGTATAGTAGAATATTAATTATATCATAGTTGTACAGTAGAATATTAATTATATCCTAGTTGTATAGTAGAATATTAATTATATCATAGTTGTACAGTAGAATATTAATTATATCATAGTTGTACAGTAGAATATTAATTATATCATAGTTGTATAGTAGAATATTAATTATATCATAGTTGTACAGTAGAATATTAATTATATCCTAGTTGTATAGTAGAATATTAATTATATCATAGTTGTACAGTAGAATATTAATTATATCCTAGTTGTATAGTAGAATATTAATTATATCATAGTTGTACAGTAGAATATTAATTATATCATCTTGCAGGAGTGAGGAAGAGCCAGTTGTGAGTGTGGAGGAAGTTCGTGAGGCAGTAGGTAAAATGAAAGGGGGTAAGGCAGCCGGGATTGATGGGATAAAGATAGAAATGTTAAAAGCAGGTGGGGATATAGTTTTGGAGTGGTTGGTGCAATTATTTAATAAATGTATGGAAGAGGGTAAGGTACCTAGGGATTGGCAGAGAGCATGCATAGTTCCTTTGTATAAAGGCAAAGGGGATAAAAGAGAGTGCAAAAATTATAGGGGGATAAGTCTGTTGAGTATACCTGGTAAAGTGTATGGTAGAGTTATTATTGAAAGAATTAAGATTAAGACGGAGAATAGGATAGCAGATGAACAAGGAGGCTTTAGGAAAGGTAGGGGGTGTGTGGACCAGGTGTTTACAGTGAAACATATAAGTGAACAGTATTTAGATAAGGCTAAAGAAGTCTTTGTGGCATTTATGGATTTGGAAAAGGCGTATGACAGGGTGGATAGGGGGGCAATGTGGCAGATGTTGCAAGTGTATGGTGTAGGAGGTAGGTTACTGAAAGCAGTGAAGAGTTTTTACGAGGATAGTGAGGCTCAAGTTAGAGTATGTAGGAAAGAGGGAAATTATTTCCCAGTAAAAGTAGGCCTTAGACAAGGATGTGTGATGTCACCGTGGTTGTTTAATATATTTATAGATGGGGTTGTAAGAGAAGTGAATGCGAGGGTCTTGGCAAGAGGTGTGGAGTTAAAAGATAAAGAATCACACACAAAGTGGGAGTTGTCACAGTTGCTCTTTGCTGATGACACTGTGCTCTTGGAAGATTCTGAAGAGAAGTTGCAGAGATTGGTGGATGAATTTGGTAGGGTGTGCAAAAGAAGAAAATTAAAGGTGAATACAGGAAAGAGTAAGGTTATGAGGATAACAAAAAGATTAGGTGATGAAAGATTGGATATCAGATTGGAGGGAGAGAGTATGGAGGAGGTGAATGTATTCAGATATTTGGGAGTGGACGTGTCAGCGGATGGGTCTATGAAAGATGAAGTGAATCATAGAATTGATGAGGGGAAAAGGGTGAGTGGTGCACTTAGGAGTCTGTGGAGACAAAGAACTTTGTCCTTGGAGGCAAAGAGGGGAATGTATGAGAGTATAGTTTTACCAACGCTCTTATATGGGTGTGAAGCATGGGTGATAAATGTTGCAGTGAGGAGAAGGCTGGAGGCAGTGGAGATGTCATGTCAGAGGGCAATGTGTGGTGTGAATATAATGCAGAGAATTCGTAGTTTGGAAGTTAGGAGGAGGTGCGGGATTACCAAAACTGTTGTCCAGAGGGCTGAGGAAGGGTTGTTGAGGTGGTTCGGACATGTAGAGAGAATGGAGCGAAACAGAATGACTTCAAGAGTGTATCAGTCTGTAGTGGAAGGAAGGCGGGGTAGGGGTCGGCCTAGGAAAGGTTGGAGGGAGGGGGTAAAGGAGGTTTTGTGTGCGAGGGGCTTGGACTTCCAGCAGGCATGCGTGAGCGTGTTTGATAGGAGTGAATGGAGACAAATGGTTTTTAATACTTGACGTGCTGTTGGAGTGTGAGCAAAGTAACATTTATGAAGGGGTTCAGGGAAACCGGCAGGCCGGACTTGAGTCCTGGAGATGGGAAGTACAGTGCCTGCACTCTGAAGGAGGGGTGTTAATGTTGCAGTTTAAAAACTGTAGTGTAAAGCACCCTTCTGGCAAGACAGTGATGGAGTGAATGATGGTGAAAGTTTTTCTTTTTCGGGCCACCCTGCCTTGGTGGGAATCGGCCAGTGTGATAATAAAAAAAAATAATAATAGTTGTATAGTAGAATATTAATTATATCATAGTTGTACAGTAGATTATTAATTATATCATAGTTGCACAGTAGATTATTAATTATATCATAGCTGTACAGTAATTATTAATTATAAGTGAATCTAATTTATATAAGACAAAAGATATATTCATATATTCAAAAATGCTTTTCTTGAAAACAATGATTTAATTATATTCCTGTCAACAATGGATAAAACGTTCAAAAGTAATTGATGAAATTATGATATGGGAATATATACTAAGTATGTGAATACTGAGTATTTAACATTTAGTCTAGGGTGATTAAGTGGCTTTTGAGAAGAATCTTAAATTGATTTTCAGACCGGGTTACTTTAATATCTTCTGGTAATGAATTCCATATTTTGGGGCCCTTTATGTGCATAGTTTTTACACAGTGTAATATGGACACGAGTTATATCAAAAAGAGATCTGTGTCTTGTGTTGTGGTCATGTGTCCTGTTTAGGTTGGTGAGGAGAAGTTTGAGTGGAGGGTTTATATTTGCGTGTATTGTTCTGTGTATGTAGTAGGCACATGAATAAGTATGGATGTTCTTAATAGTGAGCAGATTCAGACTTGAAAATTGGTGGAGTATGCTGGCGGGAGTGGGAATTTATCATTCTTACTGCTGACTTTTGCTGGGTTATTAGGGGTTTTAGGTGACTGGATGTTGTTGATCCCTATGCACAAATTCCATATGTGAGATAAGGGTATATGAGTGAATGGTACAGTGTCAGGAGAGCTGATTGTGGAACGTAGTACCTTATCTTTGATAGTATGCCTACAGTCTTAGAGATTTTCTTGGTGATTTGTTGTATGTGTCCAGAACTTAAGGCTGCTGTCAAGGTGGATATCTAGGAATTTTCCCTCTGTGAGTCTTGTGACTGATGATCCATTTACCGTTATGTTAAGTGGAACATTTGCAGCTCTGTTTCCAAGCCGAATGAAATAGGTTTTATCAGTATTCAAATAGTGTGGGTTTGAGTAGTTTCGATGCATTTGGTAGGTCGTTTATGTAAATGAGAAGAAGAGGGCCAAGGACACTTCCCTGTGGGACACCAACTGTAATTGGTTGAGTGGAAGAGTTAATAATAATAATATCTTTATTTACACATATTGACTTCTGTTGCTAAGGTATATCTTTAGGTAGTTGAGGGAGTGCCCTCTTATACCATAGTGTGTTAATTTTATGTGCAACAAATCATGGTCAACTGTATCAAAAGCTTTATGTAAATCAATGAAGATCCCCAATGGGACTTCTTTTTTCTCTAGTGCAGTGTATATTTGTTCTAGCATGTGTGTGATAATCAGTGTAACTGTATTAGTGTATACCTTAATAAACTTACACATGATTGAACTACTCAGTCTTCCCGGCAAATCTTTTGGTTTGAAATAATAGAAAATTAAACATACTGGTATATCTTCATTTTATTCTAATATCCTTACAAGTATATCACATGGCTTCCTTAGGCGATTCCTATGTCTTCACTGACACAACGAGAAGTCTCCTCTACACTGCAGCTATAGACATGGAAATTCAGTGTTGGTGCTACAATGCTCCAAAGGGGCCAGGGATCACCTTCAACTTGACCAACAGGAATGGTCAACATGTTCTTGTGGTGCAGAGGACTATTTGTCACTCCAGTTGTACAGACACGGAGACGGTCAGTACCTCGCCTGTTCCTTCTACCTCACTCTTCAATCAATTTTATTTTCTACAAAGATTATAATGCTTATAGGATTATAGGATATTAGTCACAATGTGTGGTTTACATATTATAAAATACTAGTTACAGAGAGGGCCGCTATCACGCCTAGTATGACTAGGCATTTCAGGCAGACTAAGGTTAATTCAAACTCTATTGGTACAGGTTATGGAGTATGTTGATATTAAGGCTATGTAACTGCATTACAGTTCGTAAATTTAGCAGTGTGAATGGTTTTGTCTTGGTACGATGCATAGTTTCTAGTAAAGCTCCTATACTGGAGTATTTCAGGCAAACTTATAACTAGTTTAAGATTCATTAGGTATAGTAGGTAGACCCTCTCAGCAGATAGCTTCGATATAGGCAGTAGTTTCTTCTGTCACTCACTTGTATTATAAGCTTTTTTTCTTGTATTGTTCCATCTAGCAAATTCTTGCTTGCCTAACATGTATCTTTATAATGTGGAAGAGGTTCGTTTTTAATATTCTACAATATCTTAAAAGAATTGAAGAGCTCTACTGTAATGCCAGGGCTGAATGGCTATTAATATTGAATCACAATTTTATTCACGGGAAAGTGGTAAACCCATAGGGGTAATACAGCTCCTGGGGAACGGAAAGCCATCAGGTTTGCACCAAGGAAAGAGAGTGTAGCTTCAATTCCTTGGATTAAAAGCCCCCTGATCAGCATTAAGGCAGTACCCTCCCTTCTCCTTAATCTTAAATGGTATTGATCATGAAACCGTGAAACAAGACCAGCTTAGAATTCAAGGTGACTTAGTTACTGGATGATTTGTATAACTGCGAGGCATGTAAGCCACACACACTTACGGGTTATGTTCACCTATATGTGTGGTTCACTTATAAGTGTAGTTTACATGCCTCATTCCCCTCAAGGGAGGTTCCTTGATGCTGGTCATGGGCTCTTGATCTAGGGAATTGGATGTGCTCCAGTTCCTTGAATTAAACCTGAATACCTCCCATCCCTCCCCCCCCCCACACAGGCGCTTTATAATCCTATGGGTTTAGAGGTTCCCCGTGATTATAATAATACATGCCTCATAAGTACTCCAGGTAATGGTGTGCTGTGGATTTATACTATATTGTGTATAAGGATAATCAGTTCAGTTATAATTTTCATTTCCATGAATTCAGGTATTTGATGATAACTATTGTTTGTCATATAAACTTTCCCATTTATGGCGCCACTTCCACCAAAATTAATGCAATTATCTCACTCGATTCCCGGAACTCGGTCTTATTGACATAAACAATGTATCATGTAACTGTATCATATGTTAGAGTATCACTCCAATAATTACATTTTCCTGAGCGGGTACTTCTAAGTGATTGATTTTTTCTTCCTCCAAAGGTTCTTTTGTAATTGAGAATGCCATATCTGATTTGCTTCAAATTTTCAGTGCTGTTATATTGCAAATAGGGGAAAGGCTCATGCAGCTATTGGCATATGAAGGTAATAATAAAATTAAACAGTATACCTAAGAGGGTCATACAGGGCTTCAAGGAAGTGAGAAAGGAGGAGTGTGGAAAGGTAATGAGAGAGTGAAGTGCAGGAGTGTTCGAGGGTAGGATTTAGTGGGGGGAAGAGGAGAGTGAAAGAGGAAAAGTAAGATCAGTTGGTGCAGTTAGTTTCTATTAAAAATTCAAATAGTCTACATCTGAGGTGGAACTTTCAGCGAGGTGATCAAGCAGAGCTAGTGTGCTCGGGTGGCAGAGACGATGGAAATGAATTCTGTGTGCCTGCTGATAGGCTGGACAATATAATATATGGTATTCTCATAGGGCAACCCAGCAGTCCCCACAAGAGTGGTGCTGGGTGTTTTTCCATAAGGTATCCATGAGTGAGGCATGTGTGGCTAATATGTAGAAGGGAGAGTCTCCCAGACACCACAACAGTGGGAAGAAGGTGGCCAGAAACCTAAACATGACTTGACAGAAAATAATTTATTGTGTACCAACTCGAACTAATGTTGCTGCCATCAGTTGTAGAGATCACTGAAAAATAATCATAAACATAAACATCTGATTGAGTGAGAGTCTGCTTGTTAATCACCTCGAACACCAACATGCCCTTGGACACAGTAATAAACTTCGTGTTTACTAGATATGCGGCATAGCCTTAAACTGCTGCATATCCAACACCACCAGGAGATTTAGACCCATCCTTGTACACTGGCGTATGAAGGTGCTCTGTGATGGATGATGTATAAATATTCTTTCTTTTAATAACTTAAGAAAGCCTCTTTTCATTGGATATACATGTATATCCTACTTAGAAGATGGGGATTGTAATAAAAGTGTGCAGGTGTCAATTTCCCACTTTTATTTTTAAAATGGTGTTTTTGCCATTACAGTGGACCCTCGACCAGCGATGGCATAGATTAACGATAAATCTGACTAGTGATACATTTTATCGCAAAATTTTTGCCTCGATTAGCACTAAAAGACTCGACCAACACTATTCGTTCCGTCTGAGACGCGTCCACTTCTGGCCAGTGTTTACAAGCCAGCCAGCCACCGCGGTCACTTCCAAGCATACAATCGGAACATTTCATATTATCACAGCCTTTTTAGTGATTGCACCTGCAAAATAAGTCCCCATGGGCCCCAAGAAAGCTTCTAGTGCCAACCCTACAGCAAAAAGGGTGAGAATTACTATGGATATGAAGAAAGAGATTATTGCTAAGTATGAAAGTGGAGTGCGTGTCTCCGAGCTGGCCAGGCTGTACACAAAACCCCAATCAACCATCGCTACTATTGTGTCCAAGAAAACGGCAATCAAGGAAGCTGTTCTTGCCTAAGGTGCAACTATGTTTTCGAAACTGAGATCGCAAGTGATAGAAGATGTTGAGAGACTGTTATTGGTGTGGATAAACGAGAAACAGATAAGTCACTCTGTCTGACTTTTTTGGGTTATCCTAGGTTTTCTGCACATATGCTGCTTTGTATGATAATTCTATGTAACTGTATTTGTGTATACCTGAATAAACTTACTTACTTAGCAGGAGACAGCATCTCTCAAGCGATCATTTGTGAAAAGGCTAGAAAGTTGCATGACAATTTAATTAAAAAAATGCCAGCAACTAGTGATGTGAGTGAATTTAAGGCCAGCAAAGGTTGGTTTGAGAGATTTAAGAAGCGTAGTGGCATTCATAGTGTGATAAGGCATGGTGAGGCTGCCAGTTCGGACCACAAAGTGGCTGAAAAATGTGTGCAGGACTTCAAGGAGTACATAGACAGTGAAGGACTGAAACCTGAACAAGTGTTTAATTGTGACGAAACAGGCCTGTTTTGGAAGAAAATGCCAAGCAGGACGTACATTACTCAGGAGGAAAAGGCACTCCCAGGACATAAGCCTATGAAAGACAGGCTTACTCTGTTGATGTGTGCCAATGCTAGTGGTGATTGCAAAGTGAAGCCTTTATTGGTGTATCACTCTGAAACTCCCAGAGTGTTCAGGAAAAACAATGTCGTCAAGGCTAATTTGCGTGTGCTGTGGAGGGCAAACAGTAAGGCATGGGTCACTAGGGACTTTTTCTATGACTGGTTACACCATGCATTTGACCCCAATGTGAAAAATTACCTATTTGAAAAGAAATTAGACCTTAAGTGCCTCCTGGTATTAGACAATGCTCCTGGTCATCCTTCAGACTTGGCAGAGCTACTTTCTAGGGACATGAGCTTCATTAAGGTGAAGTTTTTGCCTCCTAATACCACTCCTCTTCTAAAGACTAAGAAGATCAATGCTCTCCCCTCCTCCCATCCCATCAATCATCACCAGATCTTCAATAAAGGTAAGTGTCATGTAACTGTGCATGTAATCTTCAGTTTGTGTGTATTAAAATTAATATTTCATGTGGTAAAATTTTTTTTTTCAATACTTTTGGGTGTCTTGCACGGATTAATTTGATTTCCATTATTTCTTATGGGGAAAATTAACTTGACTAACGATAATTTTGACTAACGATGAGCTCTCAGGAACGGATTAATATCGTTGGTTGAGGGTCCACTGTATCTTGTTTAAGACTTATTTGAATAGCTTCAGTCATTAATAAATGGTGCATTATAAGTGAGGAATGAAAGATTTAGATTTTGCCACTGAAGTGGCTAGTTTATTGTGCACCCCATATCAATACACCTGGAAAATCCTAGAGGGACTAGTACTGAACTTGCACACGAAAATCACTCGCTACAAAAGCAAAAGACTCGGCAGACGATGCAACATCCCCCCAATGAAAAGCAGGAGTGTCATTAGCACGTTAAGAGACAATACAGTAAGTGTCAGGGGTCCAAGACTGTTCAACTGCCTCCCAGGATACATAAGGGGGATTACCAATAGACCCCTTGCAGTCTTCAAGCAGGCACTGGACAAGCACATAAAAGTCGGTACCTGACCAGCCGGGCTGTGGCTCGTACGTTGGATTGCTTGCGGCCAGCAGTAACAGCCTGGTTGATCAGGCTCTGATCCACCATGAGGCCTGGTCACAGACTGGGCCGTGGGGGTGTTGGCCCCCGGAACTCTCTCCAGGTAAACTCCAGGTAAGCCAGGGTGGATGGTTCCACACATATATTCGATAAATTTTGTACGTATTACAGTATTTCATTGTTTTTAGTGCTTGTAACTGCTAAATAAGCCACCATGGGCCCAAAGGAAGCTTCTAGTGCCAACCCTGTGGCAAAAAGGGTGAGAAATACTATCGAAATACTATTGTACCACGGTCAGCTGCTGCTGCACCACCGTCAGCTCTTGCTCCACCACCATCAGCTGTACTACTCAAAGATGTGGAGAGTGTTTTTGGTGTGGCTTAACGAGAAACAGTTACGGGAGAAACAATTAACCCCAGAGGGTTAGCCACCCAGGATAACCCAAGAAAATCAGTGCATCATCGAGGACTGTCTAACTTATTTCCACTGGGGTCCTTAATCTTGTCCCCCAGGATGCGACCCACACAAGTCGACTAACACCCAGGTGAGCAGGAAAAAATGCCTGGAACTAGTGCTCATATTGGTGAATTTAAGGCCAACAAAGGTTGGTTTTAGAGATTTAAGAATTGTAGTGGCATACACAGTGTGATACGGCATGGCGAAGCTGAAAAATTCCAACCCCAACAAGTGTTCAGTTGTGATGAAACAGGCCTGGTCTGGAAGAAAATGCCAAACAGGACCTACATTACTCAGGAGGAAAAGGCACTCCCAGGACAAGCCTATGAAAGACAGGCTAACTCTCATGTTTTGTTGTAATGCTAGTGGGGATTACAAAGTGAAGCCTTTACTCATGTATCACTCTGAAAATCCCCGAGTGTTCAAGAAAAACAGTGTCTCATCACTTATCAATAATCTTCAATAAAGTTAAGTGTCATTTTAACATTTATTTATGTAGTTATTGTGCATGTCTCAGTGTTTTCTTTGTTGGGAAATGTATATTTCATGAAAAAAATTAATTTTTTTAGTACTTTTAGCTGTCTGGAACGAATTAATTGAATTTCCATTATTTCTTATGGGAAAATTAATTCAACTAACGATAAATTCGCCTAAAGATAAGCTCTCTGGAACAGATTAATATCGTTGGTCGAGGGTCCACTGTTATATGACAGTGTAAACATGTTATCAGGCTTTATATGCATTTGAAAGTGAAAAAAGGCTGTTTCACTTTATGGCTATTTTTGTTTTATGGCAGTAGCCTGGAGCCTACTCTGACATATAATTAGGGCCCAACTGTACTGTATATGCATAGGTACAGTGGAACCTTGGTTTTCGTTTGCCCTGGTTTTTGTTGAATTTTGTTTTCAATGACTTTCTTTGTCAAAATATTGTCCCAATTTTCGTTTGTCAACTTGGTATTCGTCCGCCTTACCAAACATGTATGCGTGCCCGCGCCCACACAAAGCATCCCACACACACTCATTCTGAGTCACTCTGGCTTTATTTCTTGTCGAGTTTATATGAAACATTTCATAATAATCGGTTATTTTTTGTGCTTGTTTATTGAGTGTGACAGCTAAATAAGCCACCATGGGGCCATCAAGAGTAAATTGTGTGTGATGTGGAAGGTGAACAATAAGGCATGGGTCACAAGGCAAATTTTCATTGAGTGGTCAATGAAGTGTTTGGCCCAAGTGTGAAGAAATATCTCCTGGAAAAGCAGTTGCCACTCGTGTGCCTCCTGGTAATGGACACTGCTCCTGCTCATCCCCCAGACTTGGAAGACCAATTGTTGAAGGAGTTTAGTTTCATCACAGTGAAGTTTTTTTTTTTTATTATCACACTGGCCGATTCCCACCAAGGCAGGGTGGCCCGAAAAAGAAAAACTTTCACCATCATTCACTCCATCACTGTCTTGCCAGAAGGGTGCTTTACACTACAGTTTTTAAACTGCAACATTAACACCCCTCCTTCAGAGTGCAGGCACTGTACTTCCCATCTCCAGGACTCAAGTCCGGCCTGCCGGTTTCCCTGAACCCCTTCATAAATGTTACTTTGCTCACACTCCAACAGCACGTCAAGTATTAAAAACCATTTGCCTCCATTCACTCCTATCAAACACGCTCACGCATGCCTGCTGGAAGTCCAAGCCCCTCGCACACAAAACCTCCTTTACCCCCTCTCTCCAACCTTTCCTAGGCCGACCCCTACCCCGCCTTCCTTCCACTACAGACTGATAAACTCTTGAAGTCATTCTGTTTCGCTCCATTCTCTCTACATGTCCGAACCACCTCAACAACCCTTCCTCAGCCCTCTGGACAACAGTTTTGGTAATCCCGCACCTCCTCCTAACTTCCAAACTACGAATTCTCTGCATTATATTCACATCACACATTGCCCTCAGACATGACATCTCCACTGCCTCCAGCCTTCTCCTCACTGCAACATTCATCACCCATGCTTCACACCCATATAAGAGCGTTGGTAAAACTATACTCTCATACATTCCCCTCTTTGCCTCCAAGGACAAAGTTCTTTGTCTCCACAGACTCCTAAGTGCACCACTCACTCTTTTCCCCTCCAATTCTATGATTCACCTCATCTTTCATAGACCCATCCGCTGACACGTCCACTCCCCAATATCTGAATACATTCACCTCCTCCATACTCTCTCCCTCCAATCTGATATTCAATCTTTCATCACCTAATCTTTTTGTTATCCTCATAACCTTACTCTTTCCTGTATTCACCTTTAATTTTCTTCTTTTGCACACCCTACCAGATTCATCCACCAATCTCTGCAACTTCTCTTCAGAATCTCCCAAGAGCACAGTGTCATCAGCAAAGAGCAGCTGTGACAACTCCCACTTTGTGTGTGATTCTTTATCTTTTAACTCCACGCCTCTTGCCAAGACCCTCGCATTTACTTCTCTTACAACCCCATCTATAAATATATTAAACAACCACGGTGACATCACACATCCTTGTCTAAGGCCTACTTTTACTGGGAAAAAATTTCCCTCTTTCCTACATACTCTAACTTGAGCCTCACTATCCTCGTAAAAACTCTTCACCGCTTTCAGTAACCTACCTCCTACACCATACACTTACAACATCTGCCACATTGCCCCCCTATCCACCCTGTCATATGCCTTTTCCAAATCCATAAATGCCACAAAGACTTCTTTAGCCTTATCTAAATACTGTTCACTTATATGTTTCACTGTAAACACCTGGTCCACACACCCCCTACCTTTCCTAAAGCCTCCTTGTTCATCTGCTATCCTATTCTCCGTCTTACTCTTAATTCTTTCAATAATAACTCTACCATACACTTTACCAGGTATACTCAGCAGACTTATCCCCCTATAATTTTTGCACTCTCTTTTATCCCCTTTGCCTTTATACAAAGGAACTATGCATGCTCTCTGCCAATCCCTAGGTACCTTACCCTCTTCCATACATTTATTAAATAATTGCACCAACCACTCCAAAACTATATCCCAACCTGCTTTTAACATTTCTATCTTTATCCCATCAATCCCGGCTGCCTTACCCCCTTTCATTTTACCTACTGCCTCACGAACTTCCCCCACACTCACAACTGGCTCTTTCTCACTCCTACAAGATGTTATTCCTCCTTGTCCTATACACGAAATCACAGCTTCCCTATCTTCATCAACATTTAACAATTCCTCAAAATATTCCCTCCATCTTCCCAATACCTCTAACTCTCCATTTAATAACTCTCCTCTCCTATTTTTAACTGACAAATCCATTTGTTCTCTAGGCTTTCTTAACTTGTTAATCTCACTCCAAAACTTTTTCTTATTTTCAACAAAATTTGTTGATAACATCTCACCCACTCTCTCATTTGCTCTCTTTTTACATTGCTTCACCACTCTCTTAACCTCTCTCTTTTTCTCCATATACTCTTCCCTCCTTGCATCACTTCTACTTTGTAAAAACTTCTCATATGCTAACTTTTTCTCCCTTACTACTCTCTTTACATCATCATTCCACCAATCGCTCCTCTTCCCTCCCGCACCCACTTTCTTGTAACCACAAACTTCTGCTGAACACTCTAACACTACATTTTTAAACCTACCCCATACCTCTTCGACCCCATTGCCTATGCTCTCATTAGCCCATCTATCCTCCAATAGCTGTTTATATCTTACCCTAACTGCCTCCTCTTTTAGTTTATAAACCTTCACCTCTCTCTTCCCTGATACTTCTATTCTCCTTGTATCCCATCTACCTTTTACTCTGTGTAGCTACAACTAGAAAGTGATCTGATATATCTGTGGCCCCTCTATAAACATGTTCATCCTGAAGTCTACTCAACAGTCTTTTATCTACCAATACATAATCCAACAAACTACTGTCATTTCGCCCTACATCATATCTTGTATACTTATTTATCCTCTTTTTCTTAAAATATGTATTACCTATAACTAAACCCCTTTCTATACAAAGTTCAATCAAAGGGCTCCCATTATCATTTACACCTGGCACCCCAAACTTACCTACCATACCCTCTCTAAAAGTTTCTCCTACTTTAGCATTCAGGTCCCCTACCACAATTACTCTCTCACTTGGTTCAAAGGCTCCTATACATTCACTTCACAGTGAAGTTCTTGTCCCCTAATACCACTCCTCTCATCCAGCCCATGGACCAGCAGGTCATTTCAAACTTCAAAAAACTCTACATCAGTGTTTCAAAGGTGCTTTGAAGTGACCTCGGATACTAAATTGACCCTAAGAGAGTTCCGGAGGAATCATTTCAAGATCCTCAGTTGCATAAGCCTTTTAGATAAGGCTTGGCAGGAAGTAACTCCCAGGATGATGAACTCTTGAAGGGCTTGAGGCTGACACTGACAATGCTATGCCTGTTGTGGAATCTATTGTGGCTTTGGGGAAGTCCATGGGGGTTGGATGTGAGTGGCCAGGATGTGGAAGAGTTGGTGGACGACCACAGGGAAGAGCTAACCACTGGAGAACTGCAACACCTTCAACTGGAACAGCAATAGACCACAGCTGTGGAAATTGCTTCAGAGAAGGAAGAAGAGAGAGGGGAGAATGCGCCTTCTTCAGTGATTAAGCACATATGTGCAAAGTGGAGCGAGTTGCAAAGTTTTGTGGAGAAATATCCCCCTGACAAAGCTGTTGCAAGCTGTGTCTGCAACATGTTCAGTGACAGTGCTGTATCCCATTTTAGGCAGATTTTAAAGAGGCACCAGAAATAGACATCTCTGGACAGATTTTTGTGCGGCAGGGGGTACAGTGACTCTCAAACTGGTCCTAGTGCCATTAAAAGAAAGGAAGTAACCCTGGGTAGGACTTGATACCTGAAGCCTTTATGGAAGGGGATTCCCCTTCCAAACAATAAACTCTCCTCCCTCTCCCCTCGTCTCTGTCTTCCATATGCCAACAAGAGTCTTCAATAAAGGTAAAACTGATGTAAATGTTCATTTATCCATTAAAATTCATACTTTATATTTATTTCTCATTATTTTCTGTAAGTAAAACTAGAGTTATTCTCTATAAAATGTATTTTTTGTTAATATTTTTGGGTGTCTGGAATGGATTACAGTGGTCCCCCGCTTTTCGTAGTTCCGCAATCGTAAAATTCGCCAATCATAGGGGTATTTTCATATAAACATGGACTCGCTTTTCATAGGTTGACTTGCGAGTCATAGTTCGTCCGGGACGCGTACGCACGGCGTGAGCCAGGGCGGCAGCTAGTCTGGCATTGTTTACCAGTGAGCGAAGGTCCCCCTCACGTGCTCCAGCGAAATATTTCATAATATTCCATTTATTTTAATGCTTGCAAGTACTAAATAAGCTACCATGGCTCCAAAGAAAGCTCCTAGTGCCAAGCCTGTGGTAAAGAAGGTGAGAAATACGATTGAATTTAAGAAAACCATCATTCAACAATATGAAAGTGGTACAAGTGTGGCTGAACTGTCCAGGATGTATAAGAAACCCTACACAACCTTATGTTTCATAGTGGCCAAGAAAAATGAAATAAAGGATGCTGTTGTTGCAAAGGGAGTAACTATGCTGACAAAAATGAGATCACCAGTACTGGAAGAGGTTGAGAAGTTATTATTTGTGTGGATAAATGAGAAACAATTAGCAGGAGATACTCTTATGACTTCATTTATTTGTGAAAAGGCTAGGCAGTTGCATGAAGATTTGGTAAAGAAATTGCCTGCAAATAGTGGTGAAGTGAGTGAATTTAAGGCCAGCAAAGGCTGGTTTGAGAGATTTAAGAACCGTACTGGCATACACAGTGTGGTAAGGTATGGTGAGGCTGCCAGTTCGGACCACAAGGCGGCTGAAAAATATGTGCATGAATTCCAGGAGTACATAAACAGTGAAGGACTGAAACCTGAACAAGTGTTCAATTGTGACGAAACAGGCCTCTTTTGGAAGAAAATGCCAAAGAGGACCTTCATTACACGAGGAAAAGGCAATGCCAGGACCCAAGCCTATGAAAGACAGACTGACTCTAATGTTCTGTGCTAATGCTAGTGGGGATTTCAAAGTGAAGCCATTACTAGTGTACCATTCTGAAAATCCCAGAGTGTTCAGGAAAAACAATGTTATGAAGAGTAAATTGTGTGTGTTTTGAAAATCTAATAGTAAGGCATGGGTCACGAGGGAAATTTTCATCGAGTGGTTCAATGAAGTGTTTGGCCCTAGTGTGAAGGAGTATCTCCAGGAAAAGAAATTGGATCTCAAGTGCGTGCTAGTAATGGACAATGCACCTATTCATCCTCCAAACTTGGATGACCTAATTTTTGAGGAGTTTGGGTTCATCACAGTAAAGTTCTTGCCCCCGAATACCACTCCTCTCCTCCAACCCATGGACCAGCAGGTTATTGCAAACTTTAAAAAAAACTACACAAAAGCAATGTTTCACAGGTGCTTGACTGTGACCACAGACACTCACTTGACCCTAAGGGAATTTTGGAGAGAACACTTCAGCATCCTCCACTGCATAACCCTTATAGGTATGGCTTGGGAGGGAGTGACTACCAGGACTTTGAACTCTGCCTGGAGAAAATTGTGGCCAGATTGTGTCGACAAGAGGGATTTTGAAAGATTTGGGACTGACCCTAATGAGCCTATGTCTGTTGTAAAATCAATTGTGGCACTGGGGAGTTCCATGGGGTTGGATGTGAGTTTGGAGGATGTGGAAGAATTGGTGGAAGACCACAATGAAGAGCTCACCACTGAGGAGCTGCAAGAGCTTCAGCAGGAAGAGCAACACATCACAGCTCAGAATCTTGCTGCAGAGGAGGAGGAAGAGAGATAGAAGAAGGTGCCTTCTTCAGAAATTAAAGAGATTTTTACTATGTGGGGTAAGATGGAAAGCTTTATGGAGAAACATCACCCTAACAAGGCTGTTGCAAGCCAGGTTGGCAACATGTACAGTGACAGTCTTGGGCCATTTTAGGGAAGTGTTAAAGAGATGCCAGAAACAGAGCTCTCTCCACCGTTATTTTGTGAGACAGGACTCCAGTGACTCAAGGTGGTCCTAGTGGCATTAAGAAACAGAGAAGAGAAGCAACCCCAGAAAAGCAAATGGTACCTGAGATTTTGATGGAAGGGGATTTCCCTTCCAAACTATAAACAATCCACTCTCTCTCCTCCTCCAGTCTCCCATACACTAAGAAGAATCTCCAATAAAGGTAAGTGTTATGCTGTTAATGTTTCATTCATCATTTCCCATTGTATTGTTTATGTACTACATGAATATTTCATGTTAAAATTTCTTTTGTTTTAATACATCTGGGTGTCAGGAACGGATTAATTGTATTTACATTATTTCTTATGGGGAAAATTGATTCGTAAATCGTAAATTTCGTTTATAGTAATGGCTCCAGGAACGGATTAATTATGAACAACGAGGGACCACTGTAATTGGATTTACATTATTTTCTTATGGGAAGTATTGCTTTAGTTTTTGTCGAATTTTGTTTTTGTCAGACTCTCTGGAGCGAATTAAAAACGAAAACTGAGGTTCCACTGTAAACATATGCACATTCATATGTATATGCATTTATATACACATGCATTCATATATATATGCATTTATATACACATGCATTCATATGCACAAACAAATATACGTAAGCATTCATACATATGCAAATGTATACATAAACAAGTGTACACATGTATATATACAGATAAAAGTACACATACATATGTAAAAGTTTACAGATACACATGCCTATATGCATAAAATAAAAATAACATATAGTATATTTTTTTCTGCATTAGAATTTTAATTTATGATAGCCCTGCACTGCTCCTACTTTTGTGTGCATTGAGGTAAAGGAGACTAAATTGCTTTTAAGAAGATTATGCTATGCTAACACTTGCACAGCCACAAGTTAGTTTAACCCTTGGAGGGTCTGTCCTGTAGTTCTACAGCTTTGAAACCTGGGTCCAAGCCGTAGTTCTACGGCATGAGCTCAGCTCACTCAAATAAGCTGTGAGCAGTAAATTTGGGCCTAGATATGAGAGAATGGATCTATGTGGTAAGTGTGTACCATATAAAACAAATCCTGCAGTACGCAGTGCATGAGGAAAAAAAAACTGCGACTGTGTATTTGCATTAAAACAGCGACTTTGCATTTTCATATGTTTTTTAGGGTTGTATTCGCAGTTTCTTGGTCTCATTTCATAAAATGGAAGATACAGTACAGAAATAGAGATGAATTTGATTGTTTTCAATACAGAAAATAGCTTGAAACTGAGCTCAAAATAGCAGAAATGTTCGATTTTTGCCAATGTTCAAGAGTAAACAAATGACATCAATCGTCCAATACACGTCAACTGGTGGGTCTAATATATGTTCACGAATGTGCTGATATTATTTATACAATTATTATAATATTGCATAACAGTAAATCTTCTATTTTTTGATGTGAATAAAAAATCAAAATGGAATTCATCTGTATAGCCTGGAGACATAACTAATAGTTAGTTTAGTTTAATATCTTTATTATCCACCCCATACCCATCCTGTGGGCGGTAGTCAAAAGATTACAAAGGTACATAATGGGCCCAGGGACTGGGCCCCAACATAACTAATAAACAGAGGAAATATTATTCTAGTGCCAGGAATACCTACATTGTTTATTCTGGACCTTATTTTGAAAATGGAATACAGTATTTTGAACTTTGTGAAATTGGTCAAATTACCAGTTTTTGCTCACTTTAATGGGTTGTTGAAAGAGTTGATTGGCTAAGAATTTGATTGACTGGAATAATGTAATTAGCCTAAAATAGGAGTCAAAATTGACAAAATCACTGATGTGTAAATATGGCTACAGCAGTAAAATTTGTGAGTGTAATCTTGTCAATTTTCCATCAAATTTTGTACTTTTTGTTTTATTACCTTCAGAAAAAGATTCTTCCATTTCATAAGAAAAAAAAAAAATTTTATTTTTTAAATACTTGGACCATCAAAGGGTTAACAAATTAATACATATTAAAAAATCAAATTTACATTGCTTGCACATAATATTTATATTATATTTTACAGTAAATATTCTACTTTAGCCATATCTGAATGGAAAGATAAGGTTAACTAGATTGTTATTTCCCAGACTATGACAGTTCATGTCCCACCAGACGTGATCTTGGGGACAATAGAGTTGAAGGACCTGCACTGTGTCCTCTGCAATCCCTCTGGAGACATTGTGTGTGAAGTTGATCAAGATGTGTCCTGTTGCTCTTGTGGCACTCCACCTTACCAAGTATAATTATTGTTTTGCTCTCACTATAAATTTGTTCATCTTAGAATGTCTATGTAAGATGTTTTATGAAAAATTACTACAAGTACAGTATTTTGTATAATAGATGAAGAATTTGCAGAGCAAGTCTTTATTCTTAAGCATTAATTACACAGACAAACCCTCTAGGAAGGATAATCTTTTACATTTACTCTGGTCAACAATTGTTTCAATTCACGTTCAATAACATGTGCTTCCAACTAATTTTGGGACATTGAATTCAAATCTGAACTTTTAGTTTTGCTCCAACACAGTTTGTGAAACAGAACCCCCACTCACCCCAGTTGTTTTTCAACTACTGTACATTATTGTCTACTGAGTGCTTGGTCATTTTATGGAAGTTAATTAATGGTTTTCCTTGATTTTGGCGAATTTATGAGATTGTTTTATCACTAGTGGAATGTATATTTTCCTCATTTTCAGAGTAAATGGCATTTTCAACTGTCAAGTTATAAGCCTACAATATCTTGCAGTTGTTTAAACAACAGTTCTATTTTTTGCTACATCTGTGGTAGCTTTACTCTGCCAAAACAGAGACAAAACATTATGCCTCTTGTGAAAACAGCCTATTTTCCCTACTGTGGTGTGAAGGTCAGAGACTAGGACAAACTGTGGGTGCCTCATTGCTATTGTGTGACTTACTCTAACTCCTTGTGTGATTGGTTTGCTGAGCTATGAATGCCATTTGCAGTCCTGATGGTATAGAGGGTAACAAACCATCACACCATGGATTGTTATTCAGTATTACATAAGTGCTAGGATTTTTATCAAAAAACAAATCCAAAATAACATACAGGTCCGCCATCACAAATCCGGCAATCAGACATCCGGTTCCATCAGTTATTTGGCACTAATTTCGGCTAGCATAATTTCAAATTTCCAGGGTCACCACACCAACCTGCTGGTACTGTTTGGTGGTGCTACTTGCTGCATAAGTCATTCCAGTTTCTTTTTCTCCACTTATTATTATAACCTGCTTACTTTTAGCCCTAGCCATGGTTCCAATGAATAAAGGAAATGCTTCTCGTTGTGTAAAGTACCTTCACAGTACATTGTCCATTAAAGATAAGGTGGCTTTGAAGCCACTGTTGGTTGCCATGAGCTCAGTCTCGTGATGAAGGGGAATTTTTTTTTTTTTCAACAAACCAGCCGTATCCCACCAAGGCAGGATGGCCCAAAAAGAAAAACAAAAGTTTCTCTTTTTAAATTTAGTAATTTATACAGGAGAAGGGGTTACTAGGCCCTTGCTCCTGGCATTTTAGTTGCCTCTTACAACACGCATGGCTTACGGAGGAAGAATTCTGATCCACTTACCCATGGAGATAAGCAAGAACAAGAACTAGAAAGAAAATAGGAGAAAACCCAGAGGGGTGTGTATATATATGCTTGTACATGTATGTGTAGTGTGACCTAAGTGTAAGTAGAAGTAACAAGACGTACCTGAAATCTTGCATGTTTAAGAGACAGAAAAAGGACACCATCAATCCTACCATCATGTAAAACAATTACAGGATTCCATTTTACACCTTACTTGGCATGACGGTAGTACCTCCCTGGGCGGTTGTTGTCTACCAACCTACTACCTACAATGCAGGGGAATATGCTTTATTATTACGCTAATATCAAGATTACGGCTTATTTGCCTATCACAGTTGATCTAATATGACATAATAAACAATATAAATAACATAAAAGCATGTTAAATGCTCCAGAATGAATAATATTTGGCATAATACCGAGCAGTTCAACGGAGATATGAAGAGGATATGGGATACAAGTACCATTCTCTTATCCCTGTCTTGGAAGCTTATATTAGAGAAAATGGAGTATAGCACAGAGCTAACAGTGATATACACTCATAGTACACCATAAACCTGAAACAAAAAACCTATTTTCTCTACATATATTATCACACAACAGCATATGTGTATAGAACCTAGGATAACCTAATAAAGTCAGAAAAAGTGGCTTATTTCTAGTACCTGGCTTGGGCTACCCATCTATGATTTTTGGTAAATATTCGATTCCCAGCCAGGGTAGAAACATTGGGTGTGTTTCTTTACACCTGTTGTCTATGTTCACCCATCAGTAAATGGGTACCTTGGTGTTAGTGGACTGGTGTTGATCGCATCCTGGGAAACTGACCTAATTTGTGGGAAAAGCTCTGCATAACAAGGGGGCTTTCTATATAGTAGTATGTCATTGATGTCAGCTATGGTCTATAGCCCAGTGGTGAGAGTCATGCCTCTCACCACTGGCGTCCGGAGTACGATAACCGGACACACTATTAAAAAATTAAAAAAAAAAATTTAATATTATTAAAAAATTAATTATAATAAAATGAAAAAAAAAATTAAAAATTCAAATTATTCACTATAAAAAGTCTTTCTTTTTTGCTTTTGTCTGTGACGGGTTGCTTCTCCTGTGTCCAACAACGTGTGCGTGTGTGATAATTTATGTATATACTTATTGTTCTCCACAGTGTTATATACAGTGGACCCCCGGCTTACGATATTATTTCATTCCAGAAGTATGTTCAGGTGCCATTACTGAACTAATTTGTTCCCATAAGGAATATTGTGAATTAGATTAGTCCATTTCAGACCCCCAAACATACACGTACAAACACACTTACATAAATACACTTACATAATTGGTCGCATTGGGAGCTGATCGTAAAGCGGGGGTCCACTGTATATGTATTTTGTCTGTACAAGATGTGCTCTCAATAAAAAAAAAAAACAAAAAAAAAAAGCTGTGGTCTGTATACTAATCAAATCAAATCAAATCATATCAAAGTTTATTCTCGATTACAATGCAGGGTTTACGGATTTTGGTTATTGTGTGGTTTACATGTAGTAAAATACTAATTACAGAGGGGGCCACTAGAACACCTAGCATGACTAGGCATTTTGGGCAAACTTAGATTAATTCCTAACCCTAAATTAGAACAAATTGTGGAGTAAGTTGACTAAATACTAAGTGACAAATACTAGTTTGTGAGTTTAGCAGTGTGAATGCTTTGTTTTGGCACAATACATAGTTTCTATATTGGAGTATCACAGGCAAACTTATGACTACTTTGGAATCATTATTTTAAGATTAGGATACGTATTTCTGTGCTTATAGTCAAATGGGTGAGTGAGTGAGTGAGTGTAAATGTGGACAACCAGGTGGTTTTTATGTAGTTAGTTGATGGGGTGTATCAGGGAGATAAGATGTTTTCTAACAGTTTTGAAGGTGATGAATGTATCTGCTGTTTTAGAGTTTTCAGGTAGTGTTCCAGATTTTAGGGCCTTTGACATACATTGAGTTTTTGTAAAGGTTTAGTCGGACACGAGGAATGTTGTAGAGATGTTTGTGTCTGGTGTTATGCCTGTGGGTCCTGTCACAACTATCAAGAAAGCATTTTAGGTCAAGGTTAATATTGAAATTTAAAGTCCTGTATATGTAGATTGCACAGTAGTAAGTGTGGATGTTCTGAACAGGGAGTAAGTTAAGATCTATGAAGAGTGAAGAGTGGGGGGGGGGGGTGTTGCCAGGGATGGGAATTAGTGATTATTCTTACTGCAGCTTTTTGTTGAGTTATTATTGGCTTTAGGTGTATTGCTGCAGTTGATCCCCAAGCACAAATAGCATAGGTGAGGTATGGATAAATGAATGAATGGTATAGTGTGAGAAGGGCATTTTGCGGCACGTAGTATCGTATCCTGGAGAGGATCCCAACTGTTTTGGATACTTCTTTTGATATGTGTTGGATATGGGTGCTGAAATCCAGGTTGTTGTCAAGGTATAGGCCTAGAAATTTGCCCTCATTATGTCTGGCAATTAGAGTGCTGTCGATCTTAATGTTAAGTTGTGCAGCACCTGCTCTGCTACCAAACATAATATAGTAGGTTTCGTCAGTGTTAAGTGTAAGTTTATTGGCTGTCATCCAAGTTGATATTTTGAGCAGCTCCTCATTAACAATGGTGTTGAGGGTGGCAAAATTAGGGTGAGAGATGACGTAAGCCGTGTCGTCAGCAAAGAGAATGGGTTTCAGGTGTTGAGATACGTTTGGAAGATCATTGATGTAAATGAGGAAGAGCAGGGGACCAAGGACACTTCCCTGCGGAACTCCAGTATCAAGTGGCCGTGTTGATGATGCTGTGTCTTTAATGGTGACATACTGATACCTATTAGTAAGGTAGGATTTGAAATATGCAAGCACATGGCCTCTTATACCATAATGGTCAAGTTTGTGGAGTAGGATGCCGTGGTCTACTGTGTCAAAAGCTTTTCTTAGGTCAATAAAAATTCCTAGTGGATATTCCTTATTTTCCAGTGCTGTGTAAAGCAGATCTAGCATTTTTACAATTGCATTAGTGCTTTTATTTTTCCTGAATCCAAATTGGCAGGGGTTGAGTATGTTTTGTGCCGTTATAAATGAATGCAGTCTCCTGTGCACGAGTTTCTCGAAGATTTTGGATAGCAATGGTAAGTTTGATATTGGCCTATAGTTGTTTACATCTGTAGGGTCACCACCTTTATGTATTGGTGTAACCCTTGCCATCTTGAGTAGTTTCGGGAAGGTGCTAGTTTCTAGTGACTTGTTAAAAATTAATGAAATAGCATGGCAAAGGACATGGGCCGCTCGCTTGTACAATAATGGTGGGACATGAGACAGGTTCCTTGAGTTATTTTTAAGTGACTTTATAATCTCAGTGACTTCGGTGGGTTCAGTTGGAACAAGATAGAAGGAATTTGGGAAATTACCATCTAGATAGTCCCCAGCATGGTCGTTGGTACGTGGGATTTTACTGGCAAGATTAGATCCTATGGTTGAGAAGAAGTCGTTTACCTTGTTAACTGTTTCAGTGGGATGCAGTGGTGTTTTATTAGGTTTAGTTAGGACAATATTCTTGATTTTTTCAGTTTGTGAGTGCGCAGAATCTGAGAGTGTTTTCCAGGTCTTTTTTATGTCTCCTCTTGTGTCAGTGAATCTGCTGGAGTAGTACAGCTGTTTGGCTTTCTTTATTACTTTGGTGAGAAATGATGAATAGTGTTTAAGAATATCTTTATGTATTAAGCCCTGTCTCTATTGCTTTTCATATTGGTGTTTCTTATCAATGGATTTCAGAATGCTGCTGGTTAGCCATGGGCAACAGAGCCGTTTATTCGTGATCTGTTTCGTTTTTATAGGACAATGTTTGTTGTATAGTCTAAGTAATTTGTTAAGAAAAATGTCTGTCCAATCGCCAATACCATTGGCCTTGGAGAATTCTGTAGGCCAGTCAACAGTCTCTAGGTCTGCTGTGAACTTCCTTATTGAGGCCTCGTCATTGAGTCTAAATGAAACTGTTGTATTCCAGTGGTGGTTTACTAATGTTTGTTAAGAGGAAGGTAGGGTAGTGGTCTGTAGTGCTGTCTGTGATTATCCCTGATTTAAGGGGGGCTAGTATATTGGTCCATATGTGGTCTATTATGGTTGTACTTGTCTCTGTGAGCCTGGTTGGTTTAGTTATTGTTGGTATGAGAAGTGTGTTCATATTGTTGATGAAATCAGTTACAGGCTGATCATCTAGTAGGCCAAGCTTGATATTGAAGTCTCCAGCTAAGAGAAGGTGGTGCTTGTTCATTTGTCTGTTAGTTATTAGTGCCTTTAATTTCTAACTGAAATTTGGGATGTTTGTGTGGGGTATCCGGTAAATGGCACGGATTGTTATGGGTGTCTTAAGGTTTTTTACAGTAAAATTAGCAAAAATGTATTCCCCCTATTCATCACTAAAGCAAGTGGTGCTAATACAAGATAGTTGGTTAGAGTAATAGATTGCAATATCACCCCCAACTTGATATGGTCTGCAGTTGTGGATTGCTGTGTATCCTGGTAGAGGGTAGATATCTAATGTGTCCTGCTTAAGCCAGGTCTCAGTAAGAATAATGCAGGAGAAAGGTGTCTTTAGCGACTCAAGGAGTGCCAGGAGGTCATCATAGTGTTTGCTTAAGGACCTGATGTTGTAGTTAAAAACTGATAGACTTTTAGCACTTTTAGGATAGTGCTGGCTTGTGTTGCTGTGTAATAAAGGCAGTTACTTTCCAGTAGGTTTTGATTGGGTGTTAGATTATGGAGGTTTAGATCAGGGTCGACGTGATCATTCATCTTCTAGGTTTAAATTGTGGTTATTTATATCCTGAATTGTGTGTTGAGTTCTAGTACTGATATCTGTAGTAGTGGGATGTTTGGACAAGTATATAGCTAAAGCACTTTGGTCATATAGAGTATAGTCACTAATAAACATAATGAAGTTGATGTCTAAGTGTTGTGCTAGAATGAGCTAAAGTACAACTAAGTATAAACTAAAAATATAAAAATACAAATTAAAAATAGCACCAGATTCTCACTTGTAATTGCACTAAGGTCTGATATAATGAATTTGGTGTTGTCTATGTATTGAGCTAGAATGAGCTAAAGTACAACTAGGTTTAATCTAATAATATAAAAAATACTAGTTTAAAATGGCACAAGACTCTCACTTGTAATTCCACTAAGGTCTAGTATAAGTTGTTAACAAGAACTAGAGTATAACTAAATTTAAATTGACAATACAATATACACAAGTTATGGTAGTAAAAGAAAATAAAAAATAATAAAAAAAAATAAAAATGGCAATGACTTGGTTATAATATGATAGTAAGATGGTACACAGGATAATATTAAAGTTGGAGTTGAATATACAAGCTTAAAAATTGGTAACAAAAGGTTAAGAAAAGTACAATAAAATACGGCAATAATAAAAAAGTATATATTAAAATTGGTAATAAACTTTACAGATAAAAAGGGCAATAATAAAAATTTTAAGATAGATTGGGCAATAAAGTATTGGTATAATTGGGCAAGTATAAGAGTGGGTAATTAACTCAAGACTAGAATAGTGCAATAATAAGATGAAAAGTTTACAATAAAGTTGTGCACTAAAATATAAAATCAAAATGGGCAATAATAAAAAGTTTACAATAAGGTTGGTCAGTATAGTTTAAAGTAAAATTGGGTAATAATAGAGATTTTAAAATAAAATTGGGGGATAGAGTACTTTTTAAAGTGAGGTAGAATAACTGAGGACAAGCTATGGTTAGTTTCAATTAAAGTAAGATAGAACAATGAAGTGGTAAGAAGTAAAATAGGAGAGAGATTCTGTAGATATTAAAAACAATTAAGACTATGAGGTAGAATGGTCGTTGAATACAACAGTGACATTCAAAAGTAGTTGGGGTATTGGAGATTATTTGGGGGGAACAAAATTTATGGCATAACACTAATGGTGGACAGTGGGTATTATCTGCACCTTAATCTGATTCTGTTAATCCAGCCTCACTTAGGAATGTTTTAAGGTCATGTTCTGTAGAGATGAAGTATCTCTTCCCAGTGGGCTGTTTCCTAACTGCGATTTTTCCATCCCTCACAAAGCACTGGTGGATTTTTTGGGCGTAGCGTAATTTTCTTAGTCGATAAAGAAGGTTTTGTCTTGTTTTGGTAAGGCACTCATTGACGTAAACATCAGTTTTCATAGAAATGGATGTTTTTAGTAGGTTGTTTCTTTGTAGGCTAGTTTGGAATTTTAACAGCACTGTTTTTTTACCCGTTTGGTAGCCCATCAGTTTGCAATCTTTTAGGTCATCACTATGTATGTTAAGGCGAAGGTGGTCCTTGATAAGTTGTAGGGTGGTCTCCATGCAGGTTTCTTGGGTGACTGTGGGTGGGAGATGTTTGCTGTTAACTACAACAGTGTCAGATAGCTGTTGTTGGTCATTATGATCTTGGAAGTTGGTTATGACATTGACAAGTTGTTGGTCCACTCTTGATCTTTCTTCTATAATGTTGGTAGTAAGTAGGGCGACTTGGTCTTTTAGAGTGTTGATGGTGTCTACGGACTGGGTGCGGGTGTTGCTTTGTTGTTCCAGAGTGTCTAGTTTATGTTCTAGAGCAGTGATCTTGCTGAGGTACTGTGCATTGGAAGCTTTTAGTTCCTGCATTTCCTGGGTTAGTTTGGTGATTGTGTGGTCCTGAATTGTAAGGAGTTTAGCTATTTCTGGGTTGGTAATCTTCTTAACATCAAATCTATGTAGTACATGTACTTGTAGTAATTAAAGATATTATTATTATTATTATTATTAGTTGTTTATTGGGCTATCTTATTGAAACTTGGGCAATGTATGATGGAAAGATGCTTCTTAATGTATGCCAAAAATGGAATAAATCAGACCATAAATAACGGAGTTCACTTCTCAGTCATTAGCCTCCTCATAGTGGTATATTTTCATGTGGTTTTTATGGCTGTATTCTCGTTTTTTGGTCTCGTTTGATAGAATGGGAGATATATTACAGAAATAGAGATGATTTTGATTGCTTTCACGATGAAAAGTACCTTGAAATTGAGCTCAAAGCGGAAATGTTCCATTCTTTAGCGATGTTCAAGAATAAACAAATGATGTCACCGTCTAATACATGTGTGCCTACCAGTCCTAATTCCAATAGGCAGTCATGAATGGGCTGACATTATTCATACAATTATTGCAACAATGCAGTAGTCTGCATAACAGTAAATCTTCTATTTTTTGTGTGAATAAAAATTCAAAATGGTAAGCAAGAGTAATATAAGAGGGTCCTGGAGCCATGACTAATGAACAGAGAAAACGTTATTTTAGTGCCAGGAATGTCTGCATTGTTTATTCTGGACCCTATTTTGAAATAGATATCTGTTGAAATTTGTGTGAAATTGCCCAAATTGCTAATTTCAGACCACTTTATTGGGTAGTTGAAATAGGTGAATGGGCAGTTTCTTGTACTCAGTCGACAGAATAGAAGTAAGTAAATAAGTTTATTCAGGTATACACAAATACAGTTACATAGATTATCACATAGTATAGCAGCATATGTACAGAGAACCTAGGATAACTCAAAAAAGTCGAAGTGACTTATTTCAAGTACCTGGCTTGGGCTTGTCATATATGATTTTTGGTAAATTTTTTTTTTCTCAGTTGTTTGTTGGGCTATCTTATTGAAACTTGGGCAATGTATGATGGAAAGATGCTTCTTAACGTACACCAAAAAGGAAAAAAAAAATGGGCGATAATTTAGGGAGTTCACTTCTCAGCCATTAGCCACCTCTTTGCGGTATATTTTCATATGGTTTTTATGGTTGTATTCTTGTTTTTTTTTGGTCTCGTTTGATAGAATGGAAGATATATTACAGAAATAGATATGATTTTGATTGGTTTCACAATGGAAAGTACCTTGAAATTGAGCTCAAACTAGTGGAAATGTTCAATTTTTGCCGATGTTCAGTGAACTTTCTTGTGTAAGTTGGTTAATTTTATTAAGTGGATTCTAACATAACCACTCTGTAATATGGCAAACTCAGTAATCTGGCACACTACAGGTCCCAATGATGCTGGATTTGTGATGGCGGATCTGTATCAAAATTTTATCAAACTTGTGTAACATTCAGAGGATCTTCCTGTTCCAGTATCACCAACCTATAAAGATAAATTTCCCTTGAATGATAAAGAAGCCACTAACTCAGAGTCTGAGTTTGAACCAGCTGGAGTCGACATCCAGGAACCACGTCAAGTAACTCAGTGACCTTAACAATCTTGTGCACAATCTTAATTTATCCAAGGACCAATCAAAACTATTTTGGTTAATGATTGCACCGGTGGAATTTACTGCACCCTGATACAATAATCAGTTTGTTCATAAAATGACTTAAAAGATTAGAAACCTACTTTAAATTGAAAGAATATGTTACTGTTGTAATGTTAATGGACTTTTTGATGCTTTGGGTAAACATCATAATCCTGCAATACAGTGTTTGTTTATTGATTCCAACAAAACAAGTCAGAAGGCCATGTTCATGACAACACCTATCAAATCTGCATTTAGCTCTTTAGGGAAACATACAAAACAATGCAAACACTTGTCACACTGACTGAACACGAGAAGTTTGGGTGCAAAATCTGTGGTGGCTTGAAATTAATAGGTTTGTTAATGGGACCTCTTCAAGGGGGGCTTCTTGGTCTGAGGAATTAGCCCTGTCGGTCTTCTTCCTCAGACCGAACCTAATTACCCCCCATTCTCCCCTCCCCTATCCCATCCTCCCTATCCTCCCTTTTTTCCATTCCTCCTCCTCCTCCTCCTCACCCCTCCCTTTTGCCCTTCCTCTTTTTGGCCTTTGGGATTTCTCCCACCGGCGCGCTAGTTCCTAGGTAGGGGAAAGGACACCGGGGTCCATCCCATTCCGTTGAGGCTCTTGGCGGTGGCGTAGTTTGCCGTGGAATCTGGATTGCCTGGGGATGTCCCAATCCCTCTCCGGTATCCCGGAGTAGCTTTGGGTGTCTTTCGGGCGACAGGTGTATCTCTGGTAGCCACCTTTCAGATTCCGGGGGTGGTGGCCGAAGGAGGTATGCTTTGTGGCGGATATCCGGCCGCCCTCTCTTTTGTCCACCGAGGTAGCTCGGCAGATGTGAGGTTGCTATCCCGGATTACTGGTTTACTGGCATGAAGGGTAGGGTATGGCACGGGTTCCATGCTGCATCTGCGCTACTAGCGGTGTTGAGGTCCTCTTGGGCGCGGAGGGAGATTTCCGGCCCTTTCATTCCTCCTGGGAACTATTCCTCCCCGCTCCCCCCTTTTTTTATTCTTTTTTTATTTTTATTTTCTTTTCTTCTTTTTTTTTTCTTAAAAACAAAAAGCAAAGGAGTAACCTAACCATGGCAGCCCTAGTCCATGAACCCACTACCCCCGGGCCCCTTCTTGATACCGCACCCCATTCTGACCCTGCCTTGTGTTTAGACCACTCTTCGGACACTCCTGATGCCCCTGTACCTCTTGCTGGTACTGTTTCCTCACCCGCTTCAGGTACCGGGGCTTCGACTGACTCCTTCGATTTGTCTGAACTCCGCTCTCCTTTGACTATGCTTCTGGCTTCTCCCTCTACGGTACGGCAATTTTCGAATCGCCCGCCCATTTCATGCCGGACCAACTCCGGTCCTACTCCTAAACGCCAACGTCAATCTCCTGATGATGCTCCTTCGTTACCTTGCCATTCTACTCGGAAAAGACCGACACGTCAAGCACTCCCTCTCCACGCTCAGTTTCGGACCACACAGTGGACTAAATTCTTTACTTTAAGACCGACTTCTTCTTCTGCCTACCTTTCTGACCATAGTATTGGCAAAGCGCTCCTGCGTCATGTTGGTAGAGATATTTCATTTCATGCTCTCAAGAGCGGTATGCGCATCGTCACTGTCCAGAATGCTACCCAAGCTCATGATCTTTCTCTCCTTTCGAATATCGATACTACTCCTATCACTATTGAAAAACATCTTTCTCTCAATTCTTGTAGTGGTACTGTCATTGTGCCCCCATACCATAGTCCAACAGAATTTCCAGTCATGTGGCAATGACATTTTTGAACAGCTGGAACTCCAGGATCTCCCAATCCTCAAAGTAGACACTTATGTCCTTCCTGCCCGGGGGCAGAGACGTTACCCTTGCAATGTGGCTCGTTTAACTTTTGACAGCCGAGAACTCCCGTCCTCTGTATGTGTCGCGGGACATCGGTTACAAGTTCGAAAGGTGATACCTACACCGCAACAATGTAGAAATTGCTGGCGTTTTGGTCACCCAGCGAAATATTGCAGATCTATGGCCGAATGCCCAGTCTGTGGTGCCGACGACCATTCTAATACATCTTGCAGTCAACCTCCATCTTGCCTTAATTGTAATGAAGCTCGCCCTTCGTACTCCCACCGTTGCCAGGTCTACTTAAATGAACGTGAAATCCGTTGCCTCAAAGAGGCAGAAGGTCTCCCTTATGCTATGGCAGTTACCCATCTCCGCCTCCAAGGGAGACTACTCTGTGTTTCTTATTCTCATGTTTCCAAACATCCCCCCACTTCTGGGGTACCATCTTCTGCAGCCTCCTCTGTTGTTACCCCTCCCATAGCCACTACGGCATCTAATCCTTTTGCTGTCCTTGGCTCTGACGTCCCGACTACAACTCAGTCTGTTCTCACATCTTCGCGTCCTTCCTCACAAGCCCCAGTATCGGCAAGACCTCGTACGACACCTAATACCAATCGCCCCTCTACTCAGAAGTCAAAAAAATCCACATTGCTCAAATCTTCTTTTCCCCTTCCTTCCCTTCTTCCACCTCCACACTTTACCTTTCCAGTCTCTGTACCTAGTTCTTCCCCTCTCTCTGGCTCTATTACAAGTGTGGAGATTCACCCTCCTCCTCGTACTATGCCTTCCACCCCTGTCCCCTCCCAAGTTTCTCCCTCTTCTGTCCCCCCCCACACTTCATCTCCAGTCCCTTACACTCTTCCCTCCCCCTCTACTTTGGTACAGTCCATTACTGTCCCAATCTTTACTCACCCTCCTCCTTCTATCTCCAATATGGTCTCCCATACATCTTTGAATTCAGAAACACTTGAAGCCATTTCAGAATATATTGCAGAGACTAAACCTTCAATGGACACTGATTCACTTCCTGTTCCTTCTCTTCCCTCTCCTCCATCTTCACAACCCCATTCTTCGCAACGCTCCGTTCCTTCGCTACTTGAACGTCTTCCAATGCCACCACACGTTGACTTTTCTAACCCCCTCTAGTCCGTAGGTGCCTTTACCTACAGATTCCTGATATTTTCTTCATCGCCAATCATGGCCTATTTACAGTGGAATATCCGCGGCCTCAGGGGTAATCGGGGTGAGCTTCAGATGTTGCTTTCCAGGTTTTCCCCTGTTGGTGCTTGCTTACAAGAACCAAAATTACACTCGGCTGTTTTCCAACCTATCTCAGGCTATAATTTATTGTATTCTTCGGATCCTTTCTCAGATGGGATATTTAATGAAAGTGCCCTTCTTCTACGCAATGATATTCCGTACTGTCAACTATTTGTCCATACCCCGCTGCATTACACTGCAGCCCGTATCCACTTGAATAAGTGGTTTACAATATGTTCTTTATATCTCTCTCTCCTTCTCGAGCATTTTCTGTCCCAGACTTTGCCTTTCTTGTTTCATCCTTACCACCACCACTTCTGTTACTTGGTGATTTTAATGCCCACCATTTCCTCTGGGGGGGGTCTCATTGTGACTCGCGTGGCCTCATTGTGACTCGCGTGGCATTCAGTTGGAGGCTTTTCTCGCCTCTCACCCCCTCCATGTTTTAAATACGGGTACTCCCACCCATTTTGATCCTCGTACTCATACTCTCTCTTGCATCGATCTGTCAGTCTGCTCTTCCTCCATTGCACTAGGCTTCACCTGGTCTGTTCTACCAGACTTACATGACAGCGATCATTTTCCGATCATTCTTACTTCTCCTTCCTATTCACCACCTTTCCGTAGCCCTCGCTGGCAATTTGATCGGGCAAATTGGGATCTTTACTCACACCTCACTGCTTTTAGTGAGGTTCCTTCTTCATCCTCCATTGATAAGCTCCTACACATCTTCTCGACGTCAGTTTATACTGCAGCTTCTCATTCTATACCCCAAACCTCAGGCAGGCATTCTCAAAAGTGCGTGCCTTGGTGGTCTCCTGCTTGTGCTCGTGCAGTACGTTTGAAACGTGCTGCATGGGGCAGGTACCAGTACAATAGAACTGCTGAGAGAGTTCTTGATTTTAAGCAGAAGCATGCGATCACTCGCCGTGTCATCCGTGAAGCTAAACGCACTTGTTGGCGAGACTATGTTTCCACCATCACCTCTGCTTCTTCTATGAGTGCAGTCTGGAGAAAAGTGAGGAAATTGAGTGGTAAATACTCTCCTGACCCAGCTCCTGTTCTACGGGTCGCTGGTGTTGATGTAGCAAACCCTCTCGACGTTGCCATTGAACTTGGCACACATCTGGTCCGTATTTCCCGAGGGCTCCATCTATGCCCCTCGTTTCTTTCCTCAAAGTCTGCCAGAGAGTTAGTACCCTTGGACTTTTCTTCTCTCAGAGAAGAACAGTATAATGTGCCTTTTACACTTCAAGAACTGGAGGCAACGCTCTCAGCTTGCCGATCATCGGCAGCTGGGCCTGACGACATTCATATTCGTATGTTACAATATTTACATCGGTCAGCCCTTGTAGTCCTCTTACACCTCTTCAATCTTATTTGGGCACAAGGAGTTCTTCCCCAGCTGTGGAAATCTGCCATTGTTCTCCCTTTCCGCAAACCGGGTACTACAGGACATGATACCTCCCACTATCGCCCCATCGCTCTTACTAGTGCAGTTTGCAAAGTGATGGAACGTCTCGTAAATCGACGTTTAATGTG
The DNA here is from genome assembly GCF_038502225.1 of Cherax quadricarinatus. Lineage (NCBI taxonomy): Eukaryota > Metazoa > Arthropoda > Malacostraca > Decapoda > Parastacidae > Cherax > Cherax quadricarinatus. Next base: position 18,666,491 of record NC_091297.1, on the reverse strand, counting down.
GTATTTAGAGACACACAACAGTCTCTCCGCTAGTCAATATGGCTTTCGTAAGGGTCGTTCTACCATAGACCCCTTACTACGCTTGGATACGTATGTTCGTAATGCCTTTGCGAATAATCACTCGGTTATTGCCATATTTTTTGACCTTGAGAAGGCATATGACACAACTTGGAGGTATAATATTTTGGCCCAGGCCCATTCCTTAGGCCTCCGAGGCAATCTACCATCCTTCCTTACGAACTTTTTAACTGACAGACATTTTTGTGTTCGAGTCAATAATGTTCTTTCCCCGGACTTCGTCCAAGCTGAAGGTGTCCCTCAGGGATGTGTTCTGAGCACAACACTTTCTCCTTGCTATAAATGATTTGGCCTCTGTTCTTCCACCCAATATTTGGTCATCACTCAATGTTGATGACTTCGCTATTGCTTGTTCAGGCGCTGACTGTCATCTTATTGCAGTTTCTCTCCAGCATGCGGTCGACCGTGTTTCCACTTGGGCCACCACGCATGGGTTTAAATTTTCAAGTACCAAAACTCGCCAAATTACTTTCACTAGACGCTCTGTTATCTCCGATCATCCTTTGTATCTCTATGGCTCCCGTATCCCCGAACGTGATACAGTCAGGTTTCTAGGCCTTCTCTTTGACCGTCGGTTATCCTGGAAATCTCACATAACCTCTCTGAAGGCAACTTGTCACAGCCGGCTAAACCTTCTTAAAACCCTTGCTCATCTTTCCTGGGGAGCTGATCGTCGAACTCTGCTTCGCCTACATTCAGCCCTCGTTTTATCGAAACTCGATTATGGTGACCAGATTTATTCCGCGGCCTCTCCTGCTACTCTCTCTAGCCTTAACTCTATCCATCACCAAGGATTACGTTTGTGCCTTGGTGCTTTTCGCTCTTCCCCTGTTGAGAGCCTCTATACAGAAGCGAATGTTCCATCCTTGTCTGATCGCTGTGATGCCCATTGCCTTCGCTACTATGTACGCTCTCACGATCTACACAATCCTTCCATTTATAGAATGGTCACCGATATTAGTTTACCTGGAGAGAGTTTCGGGGGTCAACGCCCCCGCGGCCCGGTCTGTGACCAGGCCTCCTGGTGGATCAGCGCCTGATCAACCAGGCTGTTGCTGCTGGCTGCACGCAAACCAACGTACGAGCCACAGCCCGGCTGATGAGGAACTGACTTTAGGTGCTTGTCCAGTGCCAGCTTGAAGACTGCCAGGGGTCTGTTGGTAATCCCCCTTATGTGTGCTGGGAGGCAGTTGAACAGTCTCGGGCCCCTGACACTTATTGTATGGTCTCTTAACGTGCTAGTGACACCCCTGCTTTTCATTGGGGGGATGGTGCATCGTCTGCCAAGTCTTTTGCTTTCGTAGTGAGTGATTTTCGTGTGCAAGTTCGGTACTAGTCCCTCTAGGATTTTCCAGGTGTATATAATCATGTATCTCTCCCTCCTGTGTTCCAGGGAATACAGGTTTAGAAACCTCAAGCGCTCCCAGTAATTGAGGTGTTTTATCTCCGTTATGCGCGCCGTGAAAGTTCTCTGTACATTTTCTAGGTCGGCAATTTCACCTGCCTTGAAAGGTGCTGTTAGAATGCAGCAATATTCCAGCCTAGAAAGAACAAGTGACCTGAAGAGTGTCATCATGGGCTTGGCCTCCCTAGTTTTGAAGGTTCTCATTATCCATCCTGTCATTTTTCTAGCATTAGTAGACATTCTTTATTCGTTCGCCGCCCCTGTTTGCTCCGTCCCTTTTCTCTTCGCCTACATTCACTCTTGTCTTCCCTTCAGTTACCACCTTTATATGTTCATGTAGCATCTCACTTTTCCCTACCCCCCTGGGAAGTTCCAGCTGTTCGGGTCTGTTCTTTCTCACTCCCTTGCTCGAAAGCTCAACTGCCTACGGTGGCTTCCCGCTCTCTTTTTCTTGATCACTTCCACTCCCATTCTCATGCCACCGCTGTGTACACAGATGGCTCTAAGTCTTCAGACGGCGTCGGATTCGCAGCAGTGTTTCCGGACAGCGTCGTGCGGGGACATTTACTATCTTCAGCTAGCATTTTTACTGCTGAACTGTATGCCATTCTTGCAGCACTTATTCGTATCGCATCTATGCCTGTGTCATCATTTGTAGTAGTCTCAGACTCCCTTAGTCCTCTACAGGCTATACGAAAATTTGATACATCTCATCCCCTAGTTCTCCGTATCCAACTTTGGCTACGCCGTATCTCTACCAAACAAAGATATTGTTTTTTGTTGGGTCCCTGGTCATGTCGATGTACAGGGCAATGAACAGGCAGACACTGCTGCGCGGTCAGCAGTACATGATCTACCAATTTCCTATCGAGGTGTTCCATTTCTGGACTATTTTGGTGCAATAGCTACCCACCTTTGCACCCGTTGGCAACAACGTTGGTCAACTCTGCTCGGTAACAAACTTCATTCTATTAAACCGAGCATAGGTTACTGGCCGTCTTCTTGTCATCAGTGCCGAGGTTGGGAGACCACTCTCTCCCGCCTTCGCATTGGTCACACTCGTCTTACTCATGGGTATCTCATGGAGAGGCACCCTGTTCCTCTCTGTGAGCAGTGTCAAGTTCCAGTATCGATTAGCCACATTCTGTTAGACTGCCTTCTCTATCAACGAGCACGCAGAATTTACCTCCGTCGTCGTCTTCGTTCTACTACTCTCTCTTTACCTTCCCTTCTTGCTGATGGACCCTCCTTTAATCCTGACTCTCTCATTGACTTCTTGACAACGACTGATTTACTCCACAAACTCTGATACTTTTCGCACTCCCCTCAGCCCTTTCTAGTTCAGTCTCTTGCTGCCCTTTACCCTTTCACCATCCACTGCCCCGCTGTTATCCGTAACCTATTACTCATCCATCTCCCTTTTGCCACCTGATGCCCTCGCTTCCTTCCTGCCCTGCAGCGCTGTATAGTCCTTGTGGCTTAGCGCTTCTTTTTGATTATAATAATAATAATTGTTAATGGGACTACAAGGTGGGTTACAAAGTACTGCTGTTCCCTGTGCCTGTGGGACAGTCAAGATACAGTGCAACACTACATTCAATGTACATGACCAACTTTAGAACTGTATGAGGCTGGCGTGAAGAACGTGCAACATAGACATTAATCAATCGAGAAGACATACTTCTGCTTTTATGTATGAAGCTAGGCCTCTTCGAAAACTTAAGAACATAAGAATGTAGGAACACTGCAGAAGGCCTACTGGCCCATACGAGGCAGGTCCTTATCAAAACAACCTCTACCTAAAGCTACCCAAGAAATAACTCCCGTACCCCATGACACCAATCAAACCCAGCCCCTCCCACTCATATATTTGTCCAGTCTCTTCTTAAAGCTACCCAAGGTCCTAGCCTCTATCACCCCATTGGGAAGACTGTTCCACGCATCTACAACTCTGTTAGAAAACCACTACTTACCTATGTCCTTTCTAAATCTAAATTTATCCAACTTATATCCATTATTTCTGGTTCTTACCTGGTTCGACACCCTCAGTACTTTATTAATATCTCCCTTGTTTATGCCTGTCATCCACTTATACACTTCAATGATATCTCCCCTCATTCTATGCCTCTCCAGAGAGTGGAGATTTAAGGCTTTAAGTCTATCTTCATACGGGAGGTTCCTTACACAGTAAATCATTTTAGTCATTCTTCTCTGTATGTTCTCTGAGTCTATATCCATCCTGTAGTAAGGGGACCAAAACTGAGCAGCATAATCTAAATGAGGCCTCACTAGTGATGTATAGAGCTGTAAAATAACTTTTGGACTTCTGTTACTTATACTTCTTGAGATAAATCCAAGTAATCTGTTGGCCTTGTTGCACACACTAAGGCACTGCTGTCTTGGCTTTAGATTTCTGCTTACCATGACTCCCAAGTCTTTTTCACATTCTGTATGATCAAGCTCTACTTCACCTAGATTATAGCTTCGAGGGTTATTTTCATTACCAAGGGCAAGTACCTTACACTTATCCACATTGAACTTCATCTGCCATTTTTCAGACCAAGACATTAATTTGTCCAAATCGTCCTGGAGTTCATTGATATCCTCCTCAGAGTGAATTATATGGCCTATCTTTGTATCATCAGCAAACTTACTCATGTCACTAGTAATCCCTTCATCAAGGTCATTAATGTAAATTATGAACAAGAGAGGGCCTAAAACTGATCCTTGTGGAACGCCACTAGTGACTAATTCCCATTCAGATTTCACTCCATTAATGGTAACTCTCTGCTTTCTATTGGTAAGCCATGCCTCAATCCATGCTAGAACTTTACCTTCTATACCATGAGCTGCCACTTTTCTTAAGAGTCTCTTGTGAGGTACTCTGTCGAAGGCTTTACTAAAATCCAAATAAACAATATCATATTCCTTATCACTGTCAACTGCCTCAAATGTTCTATTGAAGAACGTCAGTAAGTTTGTCAGGCAGGAACGACCTCTTGTGAATCCATGCTGAGATTCATTTATCAAGTTATGCTCTTCAAGGTGACTTCTGATAATGTCAGCTATAATTGATTCTAATAACTTGCCCACTATAGATGTCAGGCTTATTGGACGGTAATTTGAAGGAGTGGACTTATCCCCTGATTTGAATATAGGAACCACATTAGCCATCTTCCACAACTCTGGCACAACACCAGTAAGGATGGACGCATTGAATACACTCGTTAATGGCTGAGTAAGCTCCATCTTGCATTCCTTAGGTACCCTGGAAAACAGCTCATCGGGTCCTGGGGACTTATTTTGCTTCAGTTTGTCTATCTGTTTAATAACCATGTCCCTCATGACAGTAATATTAGTTAACTTAAATTCATCAGGAACTAAATAATTGTTAATTACTGGAATCTCATTTACATCTTCCTGTGTAAAAACTGACAAAAAATAGTCATTAAATAAGGAACACATTTCCAGTTCATTATCCGTCAGCTGTCCATTCCCAATTTTCAGAGGTCCTACTTTTTCCTTCACCTTCATCCTATACACTTGAAAGAACCCCTTTGGATTAGTCTTTGATTCATTAGCAACTCTAATTTCATAGTCACGTTTAGCCTTTCTAATCCCCTTTTTTACTTCCCTTTTAAGCTGAACATATTGGTCAGTAAGGTTAACCTCTCCTCTTCTGATGTGCCTATAAATTCCCCTTTTCTCCCCTAATAGATGCTTTAGCCTCCTGTTAACCCATTTGGGATCATTATTATTAGACCTAATTTCTCACTGGGGAATGTATATACTCTGGGCACAGTGTACATTATTAAGAAAACAATCATAAAAGCAGATCCCTTCATAATCATAAGTATGATCATCATCAGTAAAATCATTAGATAGATAACCCCAATCAAGATTTGACAGGTGTTCCCTAAGTCCATTATAATTGGCAGAATGAAAATCAGGGATTTTTACTGTATTATCATTATTCTTGCATTCCCAGTTAATGCTAAAAGTGATGGATTTGTGATCACTTGCGACAAGCTCTTCAGTGATCTCCAGATTATTCACGAGTGTTTCCTTATTTGACAAGACTAGGTCTAGCAAATTAATATCCCTGGTAGGCTCTGTTATGCTCTGCTGAATTTGCAGCCCTGAGTTCATTGAGGACCAGATCTTAAGAATCTTCTCCAAGCTAAAATTTCTTTCCTAATTTCACAAGTCCAACAAATAATGAGGTGCCCAAAAGAAGACTAATACTGAAAAACCTCAATCTATTACTGTACCAAAACTCACATAATAATAGTACAGCTCTTCTTTCATCAAATACTATCTACAAAATTGTCAGACATCTGGTACATGCACAGTGCAACAATAAAGCAAGCATCTTCAAGATCCAGTGCTCAGGCTGCAATAAGAATTATGGCAAAGAAATTCATGTAACTGAAATGCCACAGTCCTAGAACACAAGCAAGTAGAACTCACGTTTTCCACAAGGCTTGAATCATCCACAGGAAGAGGCAATCATGCCTCATGAACAAGGAAAGGGCTGAACTTAATAGAGAAATTGATTGATAAGATAAAAGGATGCTGTATTGAGACAGCTTTGATTCATATCAGTAATATTGAGACACATGTGCAACATCTGGGTATCTTTATTGTAGACGTTTTGCCATCCAGTGGCTTTATTAATACAAATTCCAGGACATAACTTGAAGACAGGAGAACTATGTACAGAAGATGAGGTAATCAGTCCCTCAACCTAGCAGTAGGTGCAAAGAGCACCGTAGTCGTGAAGATTCAGAATCTCCATATCTCTACTGCCTCCAACCGTCTCCTCGCTGCTGCATTTACCACCCAAGCTTCACATCCATATAAGAGTGTTGGTACTACTATACTTTCATACATTCCCTTCTTTGCCTCCATAGATAACGTTTTTTGACTCCACATATACCTCAACGCACCACTCACCTTTTTTCCCTTATCAATTCTATGATTAACCTCATCCTTCATAAATCCATCCGCTGACACGTCAACTCCCAAGTATCTGAAAACATTCACTTCTTCGATACTCCTCCTCCCCAATTTGATATCCAATTTTTCTTTATCTAAATCATTTGATACCCTCATCACCTTACTCTTTTCTATGTTCATTTTCAACTTTCTACCTTTACACACATTCTCAAACTCATCCACTAACCTTTGCAATTTTTCTTTAGAATCTCCCATAAGCACAGTATCATCAGCAAAAAGTAACTGTGTCAATTCCCATTTTGAATTTGATTCCCCATAATTTAATCCCACCCCTCTCCCGAACACCCTAGCATTTACTTCTTTTACAACCCCATCTATAAATATATTAAACAACCATATTTACTATATTTTATGACATGATTTATGAAGCTCAAAAGTGAAGAAATTGTTGGCAGCACAAAGACTTGCTCTGCATATTATCTTTACCATATACATGTACAGTATATATATTAATAACATATACCTGCAACTAGTACAGTAGTATTTTGTCATTATATGTCTTGCTGCACTCTTACCATACTATATAGTTAACAAGTACTACAAGGTAATGGTCTCCAAATACACAATAGAACTATGAGTTGACAAAGGGTCATACTCTAATTATTATTATAATCAAAACTAGGTGCTAAACCTAATGGTAGGGATTTTTGTTTTTAGTTAAATCAAGCTTTCTCATTCAAAGGAAAACCTCAATGTAATTTTGGTATATTTTATTTAGGAATTTAAGAATCACACAAACTGAAATATATAATATAGCTTGAAATATTCCCAATAGCAGTTACATTTCTGCACTGATACAAAAAAAAAACCTAATGCATAATTATTAAATTATTATAAATTTGGACTTCCAGCAAGCGTGCATGAGCGTGTTAGATAGGAGTGAATGGAGACGAATGATACTTGGGACCTGACGATCTGTTGGAGTGTGAGCAGGGTAATATTTAGTGAAGGGATTCAGGGAAACCGGTTATTTTCACATAGTCGGACTTGAGTCCTGGAAATGGGAAGTACAATGCCTGCACCTTAAAGGAGTGGTTTGGGATACTGGCAGTTTGGAGGGATATGTTGTGTATCTTTATACGTATATGCTTCTAAACTGTTGTATTCTGGGCACCTCTGCAAAAGCAGTGATAATGTGTGAGTGTGGTGAAAGTGTTGAATGATGATGAAAGTATTTTCTTTTTGGGGATTTTCTTTCTTTTTTGGGTCACCCTGCCTCGGTGGGAGACGGCCGACTTGTTGGAAAAAAAAAAAAAAAAAAAAAATTGTCTGACTGAATCTTACGTAGAAAACAATCAAGTGTATGTAGGCATTCATGCATCTATTCCATGTATATTCTCTAGATTAATTTTTTCAAAATTTCCATTTGGTGCAAAATTTATTGAGTAAAAAAATTTAAAATTTTATCTAATTAAGCATATTAAATTCAGGTAACACCAGCTGGATTTCCTCGAGACACAGGCAGCATAGTGAGCTCGAGTGATGGTCTTCTCATTACTTTCCCAGCTGTTCTCGATGTTTCCACCAGGACCCTTCTCTTGTGTTGTGCTTTAAACCTGGTTAGTACCAAAAAAATGCTCATACCTATAAAAATCACAATGATACATTTTACATCTATTAGGGTAAGATATAAACAGTTATTGGAGGATAGATGGGCTAATGAGAGCATAGGCAATGGGGTCGAAGAGGTATGGGGTAGGTTTAAAAATGTAGTGTTAGTGTTCAGCAGAAGTTTGTGGTTACAGGAAAGTGGGTGCGGGAGGGAAGAGGAGCGATTGGTGGAATGATGATGTAAAGAGAGTAGTAAGGGAGAAAAAGTTAGCATATGAGAAGTTTTTACAAAGTAGAAGTGATGCAAGGAGGGAAGAGTATATGGAGAAAAAGAGAGAGGTTAAGAGAGTGGTGAAGCAATGTAAAAAGAGAGCAAATGAGAGAGTGGGTGAGATGTTATCAACAAATTTTGTTGAAAATAAGAAAAAGTTTTGGAGTGAGATTAACAAGTTAAGAAAGCCTAGAGAACAAATGGATTTGTCAGTTAAAAATAGGAGAGGAGAGTTATTAAATGGAGAGTTAGAGGTATTGGGAAGATGGAGGGAATATTTTGAGGAATTGTTAAATGTTGATGAAGATAGGGAAGCTGTGATTTCGTGTATAGGACAAGGAGGAATAACATCTTGTAGGAGTGAGGAAGAGCCAGTTGTGAGTGTGGGGGAAGTTCGTGAGGCAGTAGGTAAAATGAAAGGGGGTAAGGCAGCCGGGATTGATGGGATAAAGATAGAAATGTTAAAAGCAGGTGGGGATATAGTTTTGGAGTGGTTGGTGCAATTATTTAATAAATGTATGGAAGAGGGTAAGGTACCTAGGGATTGGCAGAGAGCATGCATAGTTCCTTTGTATAAAGGCAAAGGGGATAAAAGAGAGTGCAAAAATTATAGGGGGATAAGTCTACTGAGTATACCTGGTAAAGTGTATGGTAGAATTATTATTGAAAGAATTAAGAGTAAGACGGAGAATAGGATAGCAGATGAACAAGGAGGCTTTAGGAAAGGTAGGGGGTGTGTGGACCAGGTGTTTACAGTGAAACATATAAGTGAACAGTATTTAGATAAGGTTAAAGAGGTCTTTGTGGCATTTATGGATTTGGAAAAGGCGTATGACAGGGTGGATAGGGGGGCAATGTGGCAGATGTTGCAAGTGTATGGTGTAGGAGGTAGGTTACTGAAAGCAGTGAAGAGTTTTTACAAGGATAGTGAGGCTCAAGTTAGAGTATGTAGGAAAGAGGGAAATTATTTCCCAGTAAAAGTAGGCCTTAGACAAGGATGTGTGATGTCTCCGTGGTTGTTTAATATATTTATAGATGGGGTTGTAAGAGAAGTAAATGCGAGGGTCTTGACAAGAGGCGTGGAGTTAAAAGATAAAGAATCACACACAAAGTGGGAGTTGTCACAGCTGCTCTTTGCTGATGACACTGTGCTCTTGGGAGATTCTGAAGAGAAGTTGCAGAGATTGGTGGATGAATTTGGTAGGGTGTGCAAAAGAAGAAAATTAAAGGTGAATACAGGAAAGAGTAAGGTTATGAGGATAACAAAAAGATTAGGTGATGAAAGATTGAATATCAGATTGGAGGGAGAGAGTATGGAGTGGTGAATGTATTCAGATATTTGGGAGTGGACGTGTCAGCGGATGGGTCTATGAAAGATGAGGTGAATCATAGAATTGATGAGGGAAAAAGAGTGAGTGGTGCACTTAGGAGTCTGTGGAGACAAAGAACTTTGTCCTTGGAGGCAAAGAGGGGAATGTATGAGAGTATAGTTTTACCAACGCTCTTATATGGGTGTGAAGCATGGGTGATGAATGTTGCAGCGAGGAGAAGGCTGGAGGCAGTGGAGATGTCATGTCTGAGGGCAATGTGTGGTGTGAATATAATGCAGAGAATTCGTAGTTTGGAAGTTAGGAGGAAGTGCGGGATTACCAAAACTGTTGTCCAGAGGGCTGAGGAGGGGTTGTTGAGGTGGTTCGGACATGTGGAGAGAATGGAGCGAAACAGAATAACTTCAAGAGTGTATCAGTCTGTAGTGGAAGGAAGGCGGGGTAGGGGTCGGCCTAGGAAAGGATGGAGGGAGGGGGTAAAAGAGGTTTTGTGTGTGAGGGGCTTGGACTTCCAGCAGGCATGCGTGAGCGTGTTTGATAGGAGTGAATGGAGACAAGTGATTTTTAATACTTGATGTGCTGTTGGAGTGTGAGAAAAGTAACATTTATGAAGGGATTCAGGGAAACCGGCAGGCCGGACTTGAGTCCTGGAGATGGGAAGTACAGTGCCTGCACTCTGAAGGAGGGGTGTTAATGTTGCAGTTTAAAAACTGTAGTGTAAAGCACCCTTCTGGCAAGACAGTGATGGAGTGAATGATGGTGAAAGTTTTTCTTTTTCGGGCCACCCTGCCTTGGTGGGAATCGGCCAGTGTGATAATAAATAAATAATAATAGGATACCTAGGAGCCAAAGTCTAAACAAAAGACTCTTCATTAATGGGTATACACAGGTAAAATCCTAGTCATTCCATTACTTCTGTTAATGTGAATAGTACTTATGATAAATTTCATAAAGCCAAAATGTTAATAGTCTTATTCTTGCATATAACAAAATTATATAAAGATGACAATTACTAAATTAAAATTCATAGTGATGTAAATGTAACAATATGATTTTGCATTCAGCTTGCAAGGACAGGATTATAGAATACATGGGATTTGAAGCATTGCCATTACCATTTTCAGACCTTTGTAGGCCTTAGGCACACTTGCCTTCGTAGGCCTTACTCCCCCTCCAGACTGAAATAACTAATTTATTGCAATACAGTACAGTAGGACCCCTGCATTCACAGGGGATATATTCCATGAAGTAGTGAACCCTATATACAAGTCTTTCATTTACATACTTTATATACTTAGAAGCATCAGGGAAGAGAGAGGTGAAGGTTTATAAACTAAAAGAGGAGGCAGTTAGGGTAAGATATAAACAGCTATTGGAGGATAGATGGGCAAATGAGAGCATAGGCAATGGGGTCGAAGAGGTATGGGGTAGGTTTAAAAATGTAGTGTTAGTGTTCAGCAGAAGTTTGTGGTTACAGGGAAGTGGGTGCGGGAGGGAAGAGGAGCGATTGGTGGAATGATGATGTTTGTAGAGTAGTAAGGGAGAAAAAGTTAGCATATGAGAAGTTTTTACAAAGTAGAAGTGATGCAAGGAGGGAAGAGTATATGGAGAAAAAGAGAGAGGTTAAGAGAGTGGTGAAGCAATGTAAAAAGAGAGCAAATGAGAGAGTGGGTGAGATGTTATCAACAAATTTTGTTGAAAATAAGAAAAAGTTTTGGAGTGAGATTAACAAGTTAAGGAAGCCTAGAGAACAAATGGATTTGTCACTTAAAAATAGGAGAGGAGAGTTATTAAATGGAGAGTTAGAGGTATTGGGAAGATGGAAGGAATATTTTGAGGAATTGTTAAATGTTGATGAAGATAGGGAAGCTATGATTTTGTGTATAGGGCAAGGAGGAATAACATCTTGTAGGAGTGAGGAAGAGCCAGTTGTGAGTGTGGGGAAAGTTCGTGAAGCAGTAGGTAAAATGAAAGGGGGTAAGGCAGCCGGGATTGATGGGATAAAGATAGAAATGTTAAAAGCAGATGGGGATATAGTTTTGGAGTGGTTGGTGCAATTATTTAATAAATGTATGGATGAGGGTAAGGTATCTAGGGATTGGCAGACAGCTTGCATAGTTCCTTTGTATAAAGGCAAAGGGGACAAAAGAGAGTGCAAAAATTATAGGGGGATAAGTCTGTTGAGTATACCTGGTAAAGTGTATGGTAGTTATTATTGAAAGAATTATGAGTAAGACGGAGAATAGGATAGCAGATGAACAAGGAGGCTTTAGGAAAGGTAGGGGGTGTGTGGACCAGGTGTTTACAGTGAAACATATAAGTGAACAGTATTTAGATAAGGCTAAAGAGGTTTTTGTGGCATTAATGGATTTGGAAAAAGCGTATGACAGGGTGGATAGGGGGGCAATGTTGCAAGTGTATGGTGTAGAAGGTAGGTTACTGAAAGCAGTGAAGAGTTTTTACGAGGATAGTGAGGCTCAAGTTAGAGTATGTAGGAAAGAGGGAGATTATTTCCCAGTAAAAGTAGGCCTTAGGCAAGGATGTGTGATGTCACCGTGTTTGTTTAATATATTTATAGATGGGGTTGTAAGAGAAGTAAATGCGAGGGTCTTGGCAAGAGGCTTGGAGTTAAAAGGTAAAGAATCGCACATAAAGTGGGAGTTGTCACAGTTGCTCTGCTGATGACACTGTGCTCTTGGGAGATTCTGAAGAGAAGTTGCAGAGATTGGTGGATGAATTTGGTAGGGTATGCAAAAGAAGAAAATTGAAAGTGAATACAGGAAAGAGTAAGGTTATGAGGATAACAAAAAGATTAGATGATGAAAGATTGGATATCAGATTGGAGGGAGAGAGTATGGAGGAGGTGAATGTATTCAGATATTTGGGAGTGGACGTGTCAGTGGATGGGTCTATGAAAGATGAGGTGAATCATAGAATTGATGAGGGGAAAAGGGGTGAGCAGTGCACTTAGGAGTCTGTGGAGACAAAGAACTTTGTCCTTGGAGGCAAAGAGGGGAATGTATGAGAGTATAGTTTTACCAACGCTCTTATATGGGTGTGAAGCATGGAGGCAGTGGAGATGTCATGTCTGAGGGCAATGTGTGGTGTGAATATAATGCAGAGAATTCGTAGTTTGGAAGTTAGGAGGAGGTGCGGGATTACCAAAACTGTTGTCCAGAGGGCTGAGGAAGGGTTGTTGAGGTGGTTCGGACATGTAGAGAGAATGGAGCGAAACAGAATGACTTCAAGAGTGTATCAGTCTCTAGTGGAAGGAAGGCAGGGTAGGGGTCGGCCTAGGAAAGGTTGGAGGGAGGAGGTAAAGGAGGTTTTGTGTGCGAGGGGCTTGGACTTCCAGCAGGCATGCGTGAGCGTGTTTGATAGGAGTGAATGGAGACAAGTGATTTTTAATACTTGATGTGCTGTTGGAGTGTGAGAAAAGTAACATTTATGAAGGGATTCAGGGAAACCGGCAGGCCGGACTTGAGTCCTGGAGATGGGAAGTACAGTGCCTGCACTCTGAAGGAGGGGTGTTAATGTTGCAGTTTAACCCTTTGAGGGTTTTCGTCGTACTAGTACGTCTTACACGTAGGGGTTTTTGACGTACTAGTACGCATAAATTCTAGCGGCCTCAAATCTAGTGGGAGAAAGCTGGTAGGCCTTCATATGAAAGAATGGGTCTATGTGGTCAGTGTGCACAGTCTAAAAAAAATCCTGGAGCACACAGTGCATAATGGGAAAAAAAAAACTTTGTCCATTTTTTTGGAATAAATCAGCGACTTTCCAGTGTATTTTCGTATGGTATTTATTGTTGTATTCTAGTTTTCTTGGTCTCGTTTTATAGAATGGAAGACATATTACAGAAATTGAGATGATTTTGGCTGGTTTTACAATGAAAGGTGCCTTGAAATTGAGCTCAAAGTAGCAGAAATGTTCGATTTTTACTAAACTTCAAAAGTAAACAAATCGTGCCAAGCGTGCAATACACGTCAACTGGTGAGTCTAATGTTCTTTCACAAGTGCACCAATAATATTTATACCATTTTTTACACTAATGCAGTAGTCTGCATAACAGTAAATCTTATATTTTTTGTGAGAATAAAAATTCAAAATGGAAAGCAAAAGAATATAAGAGGGACCTTGAGACGTGACTAATGACTAGAGAAAATGTCATTTTAGTGCCAGGAATGTCTTTCTTGTTTATCCTGGACCCTATTCGGAAATTGGCATCTTTTGAAATTTGTGTGAAATTGGCAAAATTGCTAAATTCTGACCACTGTACTGGATAGTTGAATTTCATAAATGGGTTGTTTCTTGCACCCATTCGATAGAAAAAATGGAGTTCTAGCGAAATATTCATGTTTTTTGTCGACTAGTACAGCGAAATTGGCCCAAAATGGGGCTCAAAGTGGGCAAAATTGCCGATGCGTAAACATCGCCGAGACCGCTAACTTTGCGAGAGCATAATTCCGTAAGTTTTCTATCAAATTTCAAACTTTTGGTGTCTTTATGATCGGGAAAAGATTCTCTATCTTTTCATAAGAGAAAATAATTTTTTTTTTTTTTTTAAATTTGGCCGACCTTGAGAACGAGTTTCGGAGAGGGCCTGTCGACCCTCAAAGGGTTAAAAACTGTAGTGTAAAGCACCCTTCTGGCAAGACAGTGATGGAGTGAATGATGGTGAAAGTTTTTCTTTTTCGAGCCACCCTGCCTTGGTGGGAAATCGGCCAGTTAATAAAAAAATAATAAAAAACTTATGATGTTGAGTTTTGGAGGGGTGTATGGATGCAGGCTGGAAGCAACGAGGTGGTGTGACGATGACCATGTGGGTGTCAGTGTTGGTGGCCCAGTGTGGGAAGTAGTGTGGATGATGGGTGACTGAGTGGGTGAGTGTGCAGCTGGTGTGGGCAGTAATTAAGGTGGCTGGTGTCTACATGACTACGAGTGTAGATGGCATGGTAAGGTTTGGGTGTGGGGCTGTGAGCACTAGAAATTATGGGGGAATGGTGAGAGAAAGCACAAGTAAGATGTGGGACCATGTGAGCTTGAAGCTGTGGGGGAGTGGTGAGTGAAAGCATGAGTAAGGGCCCACACCACCACCATCACTGCCACCACCCATCACCACCACCACCTCCCACTGTAACCACTTCGCACTGCCACCATTACTACTGTTGCTGCTGCTGCTGAGAAGAAGAAAAAGAAGAATTTTGGCAGTGCCAATATGTGCCTGTTTTCTGCCAAATCTTAATGAAACTTTATATAACCATGTTTAATGCACTCTTATTCAAAGAGTAAAAAGAAAAAATGAATGAAATAAGACAATATATAAAAAAAATGAAACCTCAAATTGCAACCTCCTTAACCCTTAAACTGTCCAAACGTAGACCTACATTTGTATGCGTAGTGCTCCAAACGTAGATCTACGTTTTATTTTTCATTCCTTCAAATTTGGCGCAATAGGCTTGAGTCGCCTAGACATGAAAGAATGTGTCTGCGCACTCAGTGTGCACAGTAATAAAAAAAATCAGTAACCACTTAGTACCTTGTGAGTGCACCAGTTAGAGCAAATAGCATGTCAGACACCAGGGATTCACTGATGCCATGTCACATTAACACTACCCTTTTAACCCTTTCAGGGTCCAGAGGCCAAATTTCAAAGGGTGCACCAGTGTCCAAGAATTTAAAAAAAAAATTTGTTATTTTTTCTTATGAAATGGTAGAGAATCTTTTTCTCAAGGTAATAAAACAAAAAATACGAAATTTGATGGAAAATTGACGAAATTATGCTCTCGCGAATTTTGATGTGTCAGCGATATTTACGAATCGGCAATTTTGCCGGCTTTGACTCCCATTTTAGGCTAATTACATTATTCCAGTCAACCAAAATTCTTAGCAATTTCACTAGTATTACTTCTATTCTATCAATTGAGCACAAGAAATCGCCCAGTCAACTGTCTCAACTACAAAATAAAGTGATCGGAAATTGGCAATTTGGCCAATTTAACACAAAGTTCAAAATATTCCAGTTTCAAAATAGGGTCCAAAATAAACAATGCAGGCATTCCTGGCACTAAACTAACATTTCCTCTGCTCATTAGTTATGTTTTCAGGCTTTGCAAATGAATTCCATTTTGATTTTTTATTCACATAATGAATTTTTATTCAAGCCAAAAAATAGAAAATTTACTGTTATGCAATAATGTAATAATTATATAAATATCATCATCACATTTGTGAGTGTATATTAGACCCACCAGTTGGCATGTATTAGATGTGTGAGGTCGTTTGTTTTCTCTTGAACATCGACAAAAATTTAACATTTCCGCTACTTTGAGCTCAGTTTCAAGCCATTTCCAGTACTAAAATCATCTCTATTTTTGTAATATATCTTCCATTCTATCAGATGAGACCAAGAAATCGCAAATACAACTATAAAAAACATACGAAAAAACACTGCAAAGTCGCTGTTTTAATCGAAAATCACGGTCTCAGTTTTTTTCCCTCATTATACACTGTGTGCTGCAGGATTTGTTTTATGTGGTGCACACATACCATATAGATGTATTCTCTCATATCTAGGCCCAAATTTACCACTCACAGCTTATCAGAATGAGCTTAGCTCATGGCGTAGATCTACAGTTTGGACCCTGAACATAAAGCCGTAGATCTAAGAGAAAAGTAAAAATAGGTTAGATAAATACACGAGTGAGTGTGGGTGGGTGTGAGTTGGACCTGACTAGCTTGTGCTACTAGGTCTGATGTCATGCTCCTTCCTTCAGTGGATGTGACCTGACTAGGTGGGTCATTGGTCTAAGCCAGGGGGTGGGGGTGACATGGACCTGCCTTGCATGGGCCACTAGGCCTGTTGCAGTGTTCCTTCTTTCTTGTATTCTTATGTCTTTGCCAGGCTGGCCGGCTGGCTGCCAGGCTTTGGCTGTCTCTGGCTGTCTATATCTCTGTATCTATCTATATCTCTTATGTCTATATCTCTATCTATCTCTGTCTCTCTCTCACATGTATACGTAAGTACAGTTATTATACATAGTGTAAATTACCTAGGATAACCCAAAATTCCAGGCAAATATAGACAGACAAACATGTTTGTGTATCAGTGAAAACAAGTAAAGCCAGGGTTCCCCAGTGCCCATTTATCAAATGTCACTGAGCTGTCAACAGTTATCATAACACCATTCTTCAAGGAGTTTGATATATACTCCAGGCACACACAGGCAGACAGAAAGACAGATAAGCAGAGACAGGCAGACAGACAGACAAGACATGTTTGTGTGTAACAGTGATAAATACAGGAGGGTTAGCTGGAGCAGTTCACATTTATCAAATGTCACTGGGCTGTCAACAGTATAGGGAAGCTTTTCATAACATCATGCTGCAAGGTATACTCCAGCATGTCTAAAACATTGTTGGGACCTATAAATACTTTTTGTATATACAGTGGACCCCCGCATAACGATCACCTCCGAATGCGACCAATTATGTAAGTGTATTTATGTAAGTGCGTTTGTACGTGTATGTTTGGGGGTATGAAATGGACTAATCTACTTCACAATATTCCTTATGGGAACAAATTCGGTCAGTACTGGCACCTGAACATACTTCTGGAGTGAAAAAATATCGTTAACCGGGGGTCCACTGTATTTCTAGACAATAGTCAATGACCAGGGCAGGTGAAAATGTTCACCTGTCAATGTGATTGTGACTATTTGAGTACTATTTCAGTGCCTAATATTAGTGTCAGTACAAAGATTGGCAATGAAGTCACAAGAACTATTATAAATTGTAATTATCAGAACATAAAAAATATATAAACTAAAATAAAAACAACTGAAAAAGGTATATCAGCAACACTTCTGCAAGTGGCAGGAGTAGATTGTTCCTATCAAGTGAGCATCCAGAGCCAACTTTGCGGTCTTAGTAAGTACTGACTCTAAATTTTTTTTTAATCTTATAACATGTAGAAAAATATGCTCTTCATTTAAAAAAAAAAGACAATTTTTTTTTTTTTCAAAATATTCGGAGCGCTACACGAGTGAACGTAGATCTATGTTTGGACAGTTTAACCCTTTCAGGGTTGAGAGGCCCTCTCCTAAACTTGTTCTCAGGGTCAAAAATTTTTTGGAAAAAAAAAATTTTTTTTCTTATGAAAAGGCAGAGAATCTTTTCCCGGTCATAATGACACCAAAAGTATGAAATTTAATGGAAAACTTATAGAATTATGCTCTCGCGAAGTTAGTCTCGATGTTTACGCATCGGCGATTTCGCCCACTTTGAGCCCTATTTTTGGCCAATTCCAGTGTACTAGTCGACAAAAATCATAACTATTTCGCTAGAACTCCATTTTTTCTATCGAATGAGTACAAGAAACCACCCATTTACTGATTTAATCTATCCAATAAAGTGGTCAGAAATTAGCAATTTTGCCAATTTCACACAAATTTCAAAAGATGCCAGTTTCCAAATAGGGCCCAGAATAAGCCAGACAGACATTCCTGGCACTAAAATAACATTTCCTCTGTTCATTAGTCATGTCCCCACGCCCCTCTTACATTTCTTTTGCTTTCCACTTTGAATTTTTATTCTCGCAAAAAATAGAAGATTTATTGTTATGCAGACTACTGTATTAGTGTAGAAATGATATCAGGACACTTGTGAAAGAATATTAGACTCGCCAGATTTTTTTATACTGTGCACACTGACCACATAGACCCATTCTTTCATATGTAGGCCTACCAGCTTTCTCTCGCTATATTTGAAGGCGCTATAATTTAGGCGTACTAGTACGTCAATAACCCTGGTACGTAAGCCGTACTAGTATGTCGGAAACCCTGAAAGGGTTAAGGGTTAATATTTTCAGGCTGATGTAACCGCGTATAACTGAAACTGTGGATACGAGACCTGCGGATACAGGACCTGTAGATACAGCAGTCCTACTGTAGTATTGCACATCATACATTTTTATCAGTTATTTTATTCTTGCTATTATTTTCACAATTGAAGCCTGCATTGAATGAACTTTCTTTGGCTAAAATTGTAACCATATTCCTTAAATGCTTAGAAAATTTTAAATCTTACCACAGAATTAAATTTACAATGGCTATATATACCTGTAATATAACAGTAATTTGTACCTTAGATAAATATATTTTATGTAAGCTGATAAAAATTTTATTTTTATCATTTGCTTCTGAAGTTTTTCAATAAATTTCATTTTAGTTTACTAAATTTTTTGTAGGATTTAGGCAGTGCCTAATGGGTAATACTGCCATGGTTTGAAACACTATTATTTATGGTCAAACACTATTTATCGTCTATCACCCCCTCCAGGGAGGTTCCTTGATGCTGGTGAGGGCTTCTTGATCTAGGAAATTGGATCTGTGCTCTGGTTCCCTGAATTGAGCCTGAATATCTTCCCATATGCCCCCCCACGTGCACTGTATAATCCTACAGGTTTAGCGCTTCCCCATAATTATAATAATAATATGGTCTATCACAATCTTGTTGGAACAGTTGTACAATTTCAGTAATAATGCCTGTGCTTGGAATGATAGCATGTGGAACCCACAGCTAAGTACAGTGGAACCCCGGTTATTGGCCGTAATCCATTCCATAAGGTCGGCCTAAATCCGAAAAGGCCAAAAACCGAAGCAATATTTCCCATAAGAATTAATGTAAATCCAATTAATCCGTTTCAGACACTCAAAAATATTAACAAAAAATACATTTTTTAAAGATTAACTGTAGTTTTACATACAGAAAAAATTATAAATATAAAGCACAAATTTTAATGATAAATGAACATTACATACCTTTATTGAAGACTTGTTGGCGTATTGAAGAAGGCAAGGAGGGGAGAGGGAGTTGGGAATCCCCCTCTATAAGGTATCAAAACCCTCTCTAGGGTTACTTCCCTTCTTTGTCCTTTACTGTCACAGTACATTCATTACTTACTTTAAAATATTTGTAGTCTTAATGTAGGGTGAGAGGTGAGTAGTACTTATTTGTAGGATGTTGGTGTAGGCAGCGGTAGATGTAGGTACACGTATGTAGCCCCCCTGGGCTACACTGCACAACTATATTATTACTGTCTTCACTGAGTTTAATCATTTCTAACAACTACCTTTAGATGCCATCATAAACAAAGGGAGAAGTAATGAATAATTCATACCAAGAATTGTAAACAATCGCGTATGAAGGGCGGTGACTGGGCCAGACACTAGTTTCAGAGTTTTCTCTAATGCTGACTCAGAGAAAACATAATGTTTACTCTTCACCCAACTCACCACTCGCAATGTTTATATGCCATGTGCTATGTAATGTGTTTCTTATATAATTTTGAAGAAAATATCATAGCTGGATTAATGAAAATGTCTATATTAACCTCAAATTAGACATTTAATGTGCCCAAGAGTGATTATTATTAACCCTTAAATGGTCCAAATAGATTGACATTCAAATCCGTAGTGCTTCAAAAGTAGATCTATTTTTTTTTACACATTTTCAAATGTAAAAAACAAAAAGATGATGTACATTTTTTACATATTTTCAAATGTTGAAAAAACATATATATACGTTTGGACCGTTTAAGGGTTAAGCATACATCACATAAACATTGCATGTTTTTATATACAGTAGACCGTAATTTAACACGGTTTTGTCTGGCATGTTTTGGTTATAGCACGATCGAAGAATTGTGGCATACTTTTGTTTAACACTTCATGAAATGAATTTAACATGGTTGCAGTAGGGGAAAAAATTTTGAGCCGAGTCAGAAAGCGTTGGATGCTTTGTGTGGGTGCGGGCAGGCGGATGCGTTTGGTACGGCGGACCATTGTCAACTCTATGAAAACTGCGTGGCTGTACGAAAATTGGGACAAAATTTTGATGAAAAAAGCTATCGAAAACTGAATCCTATGAAAACCAGGGCACATGAAAGCCGAGGTTATTAATTTACAATCATGAGGAAGTAAAAAACTTTTAGGAGTCAGGCATTACCTGGGGAATAGTATGTAATCAGGCTTGATCCAAGGGAAGGGTATCTCTAATTGACTTAAGAAATCGTAATGACACGATTGCAAATAAACCATACCCCCGGCCGGGATTGAACCCGCGGTCATAGTCTCAAAACTCCAGCCCGTCGCGTTAGCCACTAGACCAGCTAGCCACTTTAAGATTCATCCAACTAGGTATATTTCTACACCATAGGAAGGTTAGCACAGGCACCTCTGTGACCACAAATGCAAGTTTTTACAGACGAATCTCCAGCTAGCGTGGCCGTGACGAACTCTAGCTCAAGTCCCTTCACTGCCGTCAACATGACTTAAGAAATCGTAATGATACGATTGCAAATAAACCATATGGTTTATTTGCAATCGTGTCATTACGATTTCTTAAGTCATGTTGACGGCAGTGAAGGGACTTGAGCTAGAGTTCGTCACGGCCACGCTAGCTGGAGATTCGTCTGTAAAAACTTGCATTTGTGGTCACAGAGGTGCCTGTGCTAACCTTCCTATGGTGTAGAAATATACCTAGTTGGATGAATCTTAAAGTGGCTAGCTGGTCTAGTGGCTAACGTGACGGGCTGGAGTTTTGAGACTCTATGACCGCGGGTTCAATCCCGGCCGGGGGTATGGTATCTCTAATTCTTTAGATCAAGGCACCCCTCCCTAACTTGTCTATGGAACTGAGCTCTCACAGTGCATTTTCCAAAATTTTAAAAAACTTTAGGATTGTAGGATAATATGCAGAAATAATATGAGAACAAACAACACTTTGCAAAAAATCTAACTGAATATTTTTCTTTCAGCAATACACTAAGGAGGAATAATAAAACAGATGCTACTGTATAAATCTACACTGTACAGAGAGAATCTTGCATAACAATAAGTTTGTAGAAACAATGTAGCATGAACTACTTTCAAGAACATCTTAACATAATAGTTATTTAGCAAGTTGTTAAAGTACTTGAACATACAAGACAGTGAACCTTTACTGATATTCTAGATGATATATGCTCTCTCTCCATAACTGTGACACTGTATGCATTTTATAGTTCCTAAATGTTTGCAAGTCTCACAAAACAACTGACTGTTTCATCTTGTCATTACCAAAGACTAATATGTTTGCTGTAAAATATATTTTCACAGTTTTCTAATTAAAAGCTTTTAAATCCAAATATCTAAAGTACAGTATTTTCAGTATTGTATTGGTAGTTTTTCTTTTAACCTTGAAGCAATGGAAATTTTAAAATAAAATTTTATGTATAATGCATTATTTTACTTTCCTCATACCCTTCACAGGAGGCTCTCTAATTAATGCTGGTGAAGATCTTAGTTCAAAGAATTGGACTTTTCTTTCCCTTCCTCAGATTGAACCCAATTGCCCCTTATTTCTCAGGCACTGCATGACCCCATTGACTGTTAAAGATCCTACACAACCATCACTAATATACTAATCTACACTTTGGTTGGTTGGCAAATAATCCATATTATTAGACATGTTTTTACATGTATCTGTACACTACTGCATAAACTGAAGCCTAGTTTCTTATCACATTTGAAATTTCGAAACAGTTCTCTATCTTTTCAATCACAAATTTATTTTTAAATATCTACCTACACTTTACTATTCACATTTTTCTTAATTAAATTATTCATTAAAATATTCTCTTTTCATTTTTATTGCAGTCTGGCATCACTTTTCATATCTTTGTTTTTCAACTTTACACTTCAATGTTCAGTTATTACTACGGATATTCATATATTTTTTTCTATATAAAAGGCCGAATCTACAATGTGAAAAATATCCAAGTGATTTTAGATTCAATGATGACAAAATAAAACAATAAATAGTACTCACATGTTTTTACTTTTATTAACTTAATTACTTAATTTTATAAATCATTTATACAGTTTTGATTTGCGTGGGTGTAGGAATTGAAGGAGAGGTATGTGTGTTAGGGGAGGCAGGAGAATGTTAATGTCGGTGGTCACGTGAGAGTGAGGTAGTCCGCAAACCCTCACTCTTAGTGAAGTCTATTTGAGCATAACTGAGGGGTTCATCATCTCCAACCGTGGGTTCTTGAATACACGCTCCTTGAGTAACTGTCGTGCTTACAGCTCGACGCGCTGTTCGGGGTGATGGCCTAACACCCTCACATTTAGCTGGACCTAGGTCTAAGGCGACATAATTTAGCCCAGTGTCTCCACTGCTAACAACTGCTGAGGACTGTTGACTGGATACTGATGAAGGAACAGTGGAATGAGCTACCAATTCTGTCGGGGTATCTTGAACACGACTTGTTACATTTGACCCTCCCTCTCGCCGTCCCACACCCAAGTTAACCACAGTACAGGTGGATGAAGCAGAGGAGAGTCCACCCTCACTAAGGGATGATACAGAGGATACGGAGCCACCCAAAGTAGGAGAAGTAGGTGGCGAATATGACACTGGGGAGGAACATGCTGAAGCTGCCCGCCCATTGCTACCCTGACTTCCAGAACCACTTCTTGGTTCTGAGAGCTGTTTCTTAACACGCACCTCACTGCCTACGGAACTTCCTTCTGGCGCTCCTGGCCCACTGTGACTCCGGCAGCGCTCATTAGAGCTGCTGCCAACTGAGCTACTAAAATTAAGTCGTTCAAGGGTAGCAGTGAGGGAAGGCTCTGGTCGACCACCAAGTAATGCCGGGGGAATGTCTGGTCGCTGAGTTACCATTCGAGGAGAAGAGGGCTTAGGTGGTGGAGGTTGTCCAGGAGTCATCAGTAAGTAACCACTCTCGCCACCACCTTCAGTCCCCCCACTACTGCTAGAAATACTTAATCTTTCACTATCTTTTTGACTCTGTTGCCTAGAAATTCCTTGTCCTATATTAGGGCTACTCTTATCACTGGTATCACTACTTCCAGGAATATTACTTTTGGTACTGGGAGGCATCATATTCAGAGGAGGAGGAGGAGGCTGAGCAGGGGCTAGAGAAGAACTACCACCATGTACAGACTCAGAACGTCCTCCAGGGCACATATTAACATACTCATGAGGTTTGTGTGTGTCACTTTCCGAAACTTTACCAGATCCCATTGGAGATACATTCATATAATCCAAAGACACTGATGAATTAGAAACTTTTCGCTGTCTAACTTCTGTTGTTGTAGTTTTATCACAAGAACCAAGTGCTAAATTAACATATGCCCCTTGATCACTGCCACTGGTATTAACCTGCTGCTGACTGCTGCTGCTGTCTTTACATAATGATTCTAAGTCAATAGATCCCCAATTTTCCTCCTGCTTTGCATCTGCCTGAGATGTGGCATCAAAGATCCCTGAAATTCTCTTGCTACCATCATTAATATTTAATGTTTGTTTACTCTGCTGCTCACCACTATTAGGAACTGTCTGTGAGGATGTAGTGACACCCACATTATCATGAGATATGGCACTCTCTTCAGCCTCTCTACTTGACTCTTTAATACAGCTTGTGCCAATGCCTGAGCTTAAGCTGGAGGTCATTCCCCCAGAGCTCTCCTTCACAACACTGTCTCGACGACCATCCTTATCATCCCTGTTTTTACTTCGAGTCAAACTTGAAAATGGACTAGGAGTTCCTCGATTTGATTTTGGAAGTGGACTACCTGTGGGGGAGAGAGGTGTCTTAGGAGGTGTGCCCGAGTTTTTACGACCTAGAAGAGTGGTCAGGGAAGATAACGGGCTTGTACCTTTTTTACTTACTTCATGTAGTCCTTCACTATCACTGCTTTTTCCTATAACATTTATTGGTTCAGATTTCTTTCTTTTAGTGCTTTCCTTAAATGATTTTCGCTTACTACTTTTCTTCTCTTTTTTCTTATGCCTTTCCCCATCAAGTGAATGGGAAGAGGAGTCAATGTTACTACGAAAGTCTACGGGAATATATTCATCCAACTGAGTAGTAGTGTCTTGGGAAGACAATACATTTAAGGTGGACGAAATCTTTCTGACTCTAGCACCAATGGAAGATGAGCTGTTTGAAGTTGTGGACAATGAAGAAACTGAGGTTAGAGGGAGTGGCCCTAAACCTTTCCCTTGACTCATATCTACATAGCCATCATGAGACCCTGAAGACCCTAATCGATCACTGCCTCTGGACATGTCTACATAAGGATCTGCAAATGAAGTCTGTCTAATCAATGAATCCCTACTACTCATATCCAAGTATTCTGAGGTACATAAAGGTTGAGTTGTAGTTATGGCAGGTTTCATGGGAAGATACCCATCATAAGAGTCTGAGGTCTTGCGATGAGGGCTTGGATTAATATCAATTTCATAGTAGTTGCCCCTTTCAGAAAGCTCAATACTCTTAGCAGATAACTCACTCTCGGATTTCTTCTTGTCCCGTTTTATGGAATCGAATACAGATGATTTGCCATTCCCAGAGGATTTTGAATTTGAACGATGCCTCTGACCAGTCAGAGTTCTTTTAATGCTTTCAAAGCTGCTACTCTTCTTTTCCTTGTCAGCAGATATACTGTCACAGCTTTTGTTTTTTGAAAAGTCAAATTCCATCAGGTCATTATTACGTTCTTGGCTTCGAGTGTGAAGAAATCCTTTGAAGAAGGTTCCTGGAGTGCCCGACCATGAATTAGATATTGGTGATGATCCCAATATGGGAGCACTGTAAACAGAAAAAAGTAAATATTAATTTAATAATAAGAAGCCATACATTATTGGTGTTTAAAATGAAATGTTAATGTATGTAAGGTATGCCTTAGTATTTATGGAAATTTAATTTATAATCTTAAGGTAAAAACTAGTTTTGCTAATCTATTCAGCTCTATGTCAGAAATAAAATTACTTAAGAGGCAAATTTCCCAATGCAGAATGACTGAGAGACACAGATAATGAATACACTTAAAACTTCATGCATAGAAAATATAAAGTTTATGAAGGAAATTATCTTTCAACTACTATTTTCAAACTAACAAATGAGGAACTTTAATAGTATTTGTTGAAAACAATCACAAAATATTACACCAAAAATGATCTCTTAAGTAATACCAAACACATCTACCTACTGGGTATTTTCAAAATAATATTTCTGTCTTAGGCTATAAACTACAAATCATAAAAAAAATTCCATTTCCTAGAAAATAAGAACGACAATCTATGATGTACTACAATGGGAAAATCTTCTTGATATCACTGAGAGCTCATTCCTTCATGTGACTATGCTCATATGCGAGATGAATTTTTCCCTCTTATATCTACTGTCTCACGTTTACACAAAAAATGAATAACAATACAGACTGAGGGGTTTGGGATACTGGCAGTTTGGAGGGATATGTTGTGTATCTTTATACGTATATGCTTCTACACTGTTGTATTCTGAGCACCTCTGCAAAAACAGTGATTGTGTGTGTGTGTGGTGAAAGTGTTGAATGATGATGAAAGTATTTTCTTTTTGGGGATTTTCTTTCTTTTGGGTCACCCTGCCTCGGTGGGAGATGGCCGACTTATTAAAAAAAAAAAAAGACTGAAATATTGTTAGCAATACTTTATTCCTAAACCTTAATGGAATCAATACACTTACTTTATTAATACACTTAACTACACACTGATTTAAATATAAAATTTTTTTGACATCTTTTAGACCTTGGGAAAAATGTAAGAAATAAATGCTGAGATTAAATTTATTGACTTCAAAAGAAGATAGTATTTTACATCATGAGTGCATATATATTATGTTTTAATCACAGATAATGTGTTTTGATATGTGTAATATTAACAGCTCAAGTCACCTTAATACAAAAGCCAATTTTTGATGCAAAAATAAAACATGCAATGCAAATTCAAAATGTTTTCTCATAAGACTTCACTTTCTGGTGTGACTGCAAATATTGTCCATTTGTCACATATGACTTCACTTCCTGGTACCACTGCAGATACTGTGCATTTCCAAAAGTCCCTAAACTGCTTCATTGCCCATTATGAGATATATGTCAAATAGCTACACTCAAAACTTGAACCATTCTCAATATAGTACAGTGAACCCTCGACCAATGATGGCATCGTATAACGTTAAATCCGACAAGCGATACATTTTAACGCAAAAATTTTGCCTCGACTAGCGCTAAAAAACTCGACCAACGCGATTCGTTCCGTTGAAGACGCGTCCACGTGTGGCCTGAGCGCGCCTCACTTGCCCCGTGGGTGCCAGTGTTTACAAGCCAGCCACCGCGGTCACATCCAAACATACAATCGGAACATTTCATATTATCACAGTGTTTTTAGTGATTGCACCTGTAAAATAAGTCACCATGGGCCCCAAGAAAACTTCTAGTGCCAACCCTATGATAAAAAGGGTGAGAATTAGTATGGAAATTAAGAAAGATTTTGAAGGGTTTGGGGCTAACCCTGAGACACCTATGCCAGTAGTGGAATCCATTGTGCCTACTTCAAAGATTAAGGAAATGTGTGCAAAGTGGGTTGAACTGCAAACCTTTATGGATGAAAATCACCCTAACACAGCTATTGCAATCCGTGCTGGTGACTATTATAATGACAATGTTATGGCCCATTTTAGACAAATCTTAAAGGAACAGGCGGTACAGAGCTCTATGGATAGATATGTTGTGCGACAGAGGTCCAGCGACTCTCAAGCTGGTTCTAGTGGCATTAAAAGAAGGGAAGTAACCCCACAAAAGGACTTGACACCTCAAGTCCTAATGGAAGGGGATTCCCCTTCTAAACACTAACACCATCCACACTCTCCCCTCCCATCCCATCAATCATCACCAGATCTTCAATAAAGGTAAGTGTCATGTAATTGTACATGTCTTCTTCAGTTTGTGTGTATTAAAATTAATATTTCATGTGGTAAAATTTTTTTTTTCAATACTTTGGGGGTGTCAGGAACGGATTAATTTGATTTCCATTATTTCTTATGGGGAAAATTAACTCGACTAACGATAATTTCGACTAACGATGAGCTCTCAGGAATGGATTAATATCGTTGGTCGAGGGTCCACTGTATTAACAAACTTATTTATCTAAGAACAGGCAACCCTCATTCAATGGGTCCCCATTGAAGAATGCCTCACTAAACTCTGCACAATATTTTCACTCTGGGCAACAGCTGTGCTTTCCCAAGAATAACAAGAAGCAAAGAGTGCAGACTAAGAATATCAGAGGTTCTATTGTAAAAATGCACATTCTCAGTCTTCAGACTGTAAAAGGCTTTACCCTGTCAGAAGACTCAGCAGCATGATCCAACTTTCATTTATGTTCACAGTTCTAGATACAACTTTCCATGTTAAAGTTTGCCCCAATCCACTTGATGCAACAAGAGTATGATTAGATCTTGGTAGCCTTTTAATAAATGTTTCCTGTACAAAATGTTCTCCCTTTTACATACCAATAGGTAGTACATGTGATGATTCAAACCCATTAAATCTAGGAAAATAAGTTTCCTCTTCTATATTTAACCAGCAGGACTCTAGATCACAAGCTACCCCAAGACTTTCAGAGATCAATACAATATTTCTCCCACAGAATGAAATACTAAATAAGTTTACTAAAATTCTTATTCAGAGTAACTAGAAGGAATCACAGGTCTTCTATCTCACTACAACTATTACAATTTGTTGAGTCACAAGCTAGGAGTTTAAAAGCAATGCATCAGTTCTTGTTCAAGTTCATTATCGTACTTCCATAAGATCTCTTGGAGATTCCACTCAAATGCATGAAAAGAGATCCTTCATTGCACCAAGTCCAATTGCCAGGTTAACCATTGGCCACAGGGCCTGTGTGTACTCACCTATCTTTATTCACCTATTTGTGGTTGCAGGGGTCATCTTGGCTCATGGCCCTGCTTCTTAATTTGCCACCAACCAGATTTACTCTTAGTCTTGTGGGCCCAGCCATACCAATTTATAAAACTATGTATGAAGCCTGCCTCCACTACTTCTATGTCCAGATTACTGCACTTCCTAACCACTTTGAGGCTGAAGAAATACTTCCTGACATCCATGTCTAACTTCCAACTGTGTCCTCATTTTCCTATGCCCTGCCTCTTAGTCTAAACCTATCAAACCCTCTGAGTACTTTGTACTTTATTATTATATCTCTTCTGTTCTTTCTGTCCTCTAGAGATGTCAGGTTCAGCTCAGGTTCACTCTTTTCTCACAGCTCATTTCCTTTAGTTTAGAGACTAGTGTGCTTGAATACCTTTGAACTTTCTCTAATTTCTTATATTTTTTTCCAGTAACTTTTGTGGCCTGTGAGACCAGTATAATGCATAATGTATATACAGTGGAAACTCGGTTTTTGTATGCCCTAGTTTGTATGTAAAATTATAGTTATTCTCTGTAAAATGTATTTTTTTTTTAATATTTCCCATAAGAAATAATGTAAATCTAATTAATCCATTCCAGACACCCAAAAATATTAACAAAAAATACATTTTATAGAGAACTATAGTTTTACATACAAACTAGGGCATATGAAAACCAAGGTTCCACTGTATGTACACTCATTGTATTCAACACAATATCCGCACTAACATTTTCATCATTACAGCCTCTCTTCACTTAGTGACATACTCGTTTACTGACGACTCAGACTTACAACGGGCTCTCTGACCAGTATGAGTACCTATATAATGTACAGTAGGGCCCCACTTATACGGCGGGTTAGGTTCCAGGCTGTCGCCGGAAAGCAGACATCGCCGGAAGGGAGAACTCCATTTTTTTCCATTTATAAATGCATATAAATGCCAGACAACAAGTTTACACTAAATTATATTAAGTTACTAATAGAACTAGGCATTAAAAACACACAAAGTAAAATAGTCACAGTAAATTCATTACTTATCTTAAAGTATTTGTAATCTTAATGTAGGGAGAGAGGTGAGTAGTACTTATTTGTAGGAAGTCAGGTGCATATAGCCCAGGTGTAGGTAGCACTGGCTCCCAGTCTCATACTTAATATACGATATTTAAAACATCCCAGATAGGTAAAATGCACATACAGTACACTCATTATTTACCTTAAATTATGTATAGTCTTAATATAGGAAGAGAGGTGAGTAGTATTTGTATAAAGTCAGTGTAGGTAGCCAGTAGGTGTAGCCTGGGCTACACCTGCCAGCTACCTACACTGTGGCCTAGAGCCATATTATTAACATCGACATGCCTTGTTCACTGAATTTAATCATTTCTAACAACTATCTTTAGATGCCATCATAAACGAAGGTAGAAGTAATAAATAATTCATGCCGAAAATTGTAAACAAAAGCGGAGTGGGGGAGTGGGTGGGCCAAACGCAGATTCATACACGTTTTCTCTGAGGGCTGAACAGAGAAAACGTAATGTTGTCCCTCCACCCAGCTCCACAAGTATTATTATCAGAGCATATAAAATATGCAATAAATGCCAGACAACAAGTTTACACTAACTTATATTAAGTTAGCAATAGAAATAGGCATTAAAAACACAATAAAAGGTAAGATACACACAGAGTACACTTATTACTTACCTTAAAATATTAATATTAATGTGTGAGAGGTGAGTGGCAGGGTGTTTATTGAATAAAATCAGAATGGCACACCATCATCCTCTAATTTGGCACATAAAGCAAGAGGCTTACAACTTCTCTTTTTATCACAGCTAACCTTAGACGCCATCGTCAATGACAGCCAACTAGTTAACGAAAGAGTAAACGAGAGAGAGAACGATATACAGAATTGAGACAATGTAAGAACACAAACTGAACAGGTAGTGGACGATCACTTGGTCAGGCGAAATAAATGCGTATTAATAGGTAATACATATTTTAAGAAAGAGGATAAATAAGTATACAAGATATGATGTAGGGCGAAATGACAGTAGTTTGTTGGATTATGTATTGGTAGATAAAAGACTGTCGAGTAGACTTCAGGATGTACATGTTTATAGAGGGGCCACAGATATATCAGATCACTTTCTAGTTGAAGCTACACTGAGAGTAAAAGGTAGATGGGATACAAGGAGAATAGAAGCATCAGGGAAGAGAGAGGTGAAGGTTTATAAACTAAAAGAGGAGGCAGTTAGGGTAAGATATAAACAGCTATTGGAGGATAGATGGGCTAATGAGAGCATAGGCAATGGGGTCGAAGAGGTATGGGGTAGGTTTAAAAATGTAGTGTTAGTGTTCAGCAGAAGTTTGTGGTTACAGGAAAGTGGGTGCGGGAGGGAAGAGGAGCAATTGGTGGAATGATGATGTAAAGAGAGTAGTAAGGGAGAAAAAGTTAGCATGAGAAGTTTTTACAAAGTAGAAGTGATGCAAGGAGGGAAGAGTATATGGAGAAAAAGAGAGAGGTTAAGAGAGTGGTGAAGCAATGTAAAAAGAGAGCAAATGAGAGAGTGGGTGAGATGTTATCAACAAATTTTGTTGAAAATAAGAAAAAGTTTTGGAGTGAGATTAACAAGTTAAGAAAGCCTAGAGAACAAATGGATTTGTCAGATAACCCTTTGAGGGTCGACAGGCCCTCTCCGAAATTCGTTCTCAGGGTCGGCCAAATTTAAAAAAAAAAAAAATTATTTTCTCTTATGAAAAGATAGAAAATCTTTTCCCGATCATAAAGACACCAAAAGTTTGAAATTTGATAGAAAACTCACGGAATTATGCTCTCGCAAAGTTAGCGGTCTCGGCGATGTTTACACATCGGCGATTTTGCCCACTTTGAGCCCCATTTTCGGCCAATTTCACTGTACTAGTCGACAAAAAACATGAATATTTCGCTAGAACTCCATTTTTTCTATCGAATGGGTGCAAGAAACCACTCATTTATGAAATTCAACTATCCAGTACAGTGGTCAGAATTTAGCAATTTTGCCAATTTCACACAAACTTTAAAAGATGCCAATTTCCGAATAGGGTCCAGAATAAACAAGAAAGACATTCCTGGCACTAAAATGACATTTCCTCTAGTCATTAGTCACGTCTCAAGGCCCCTCTTATATTCTTTTGCTTTCCACTTTGAATTTTTATTTTCACAAAAAATATAAGATTTACTGTTATGCAGACTACTGCATTAGTGTAAAAAATGGTATAAATATTATTGGTGCACTTGTGAAAGAATATTAGACTCACCAGTTGACGTGTATTGCACGCTTGGCACGATTTGTTTACTTTTGAAGTTTGGTAAAAATCGAACATTTCTGCTACTTTGAGCTCAATTTCAAGGCACCTTTCTTTGTAAAACCAGTCAAAATCATCTCAATTTCTGTAATATGTCTCACTAGACGCTCTGTTATCTCCGATCATCCTTTGTATCTCTATGGCTCCCGTATCCCCGAACGTGATACAGTCAGGTTTCTAGGCCTTCTCTTTGACCGTCGGTTAACCTGGAAACCTCACATTACCTCTCTGAAGGCAACTTGTCACAGCCGGCTAAACCTTCTTAAAACCCTTGCTCATCTTTCCTGGGGAGCTGATCGTCGAACTCTGCTTCGCCTACATTCAGCCCTCGTTTTATCGAAACTCGATTATGGTGACCAGATTTATTCCGCGGCCTCTCCTGCTACTCCCTCTAGCCTTAACTCTATCCATCACCAAGGCTTACGTTTGTGCCTTGGTGCTTTTCGCTCTTCCCCTGTTGAGAGCCTCTATACAGAAGCAAATGTTCCATCCTTGTCTGATCGCCGTGATGCCCATTGCCTTCGTTACTATGTACGCTCTCACGATCTACACAATCCTTCCATTTATAGAATGGTCACCGATATTAGTAGACATTCTTTATTCGTTCGCCGCCCCTGTTTGCTCCGTCCCTTTTCTCTTCGCCTACTTTCACTCTTGTCTTCCCTTCAGTTACCACCTTTATATGTTCATGTAGCATCTCACTTTTCCCTACCCCCCTGGGAAGTTCCAGCTGTTCGGGTCTGTTCTTTCTCACTCCCTTGCTCGAAAGCTCAACTGCCTACGGTGGCTTCCCGCTCTCTTTTTCTTGATCACTTCCACTCTCATTCTCATGCCACCGCTGTGTACACAGATGGCTCTAAGTCTTCAGACGGCGTCGGATTCGCAGCAGTGTTTCCGGACAGCGTCGTACGAGGGCATTTACTATCTTCAGCTAGCATTTTTACTGCTGAACTGTATGCCATTCTTGCAGCACTTATTCGTATCGCATCTATGCCTGTGTCATCATTTGTAGTAGTCTCAGACTCCCTTAGTGCTCTACAGGCTATACGAAAATTTGATACATCTCATCCCCTAGTTCTCCGTATCCAACTTTGGCTACGCCGTATCTCTACCAAACATAAAGATATTGTTTTTTGTTGGGTCCCTGGTCATGTCGACGTACAGGGCAATGAACAGGCAGACACTGCTGCGCGGTCAGCAGTATATGACCTACCAATTTCCTATCGAGGTGTTCCATTTCTAGACTATTTTGCTGCAATAGCTACCCACCTTCGCACCCGTTGGCAACAACGTTGGTCAACTCTGCTCGGTAACAAACTTCATTCTATTAAACCGAGCATAGGTTACTGGCCGTCTTCTTGTCATCAGTGCCGAGGTTGGGAGACCACTCTCTCCCGCCTTCGCATTGGCCACACTCGTCTTACTCATGGGTATCTCATGGAGAGGCACCCTGTTCCTCTCTGTGAGCAGTGTCAAGTTCCAGTATCGATTAGCCACATTCTGTTAGACTGCCCTCTCTATCAACGAGCACGCAGAATTTACCTCCAACGTCGTCTTCGTTCTCCTACTCTCTCTTTACCTTCCCTTCTTGCTGATGGACCCTCCTTTAATCCTGACTCTCTCATTGACTTCTTGACAACGACTGATTTACTCCACAAACTCTGATGATACTTTTCACACTCCCCTCAGCCCTTTCTGGTTCAGTCTTTTGCTGCCCTTTACCCTTTCACCATCCACTGCCCCGCTGTTATCCGTAACCTGTTGCTCATCCATCTCCCTTTTGCCACCTGATGCCCTCGCTTCCTTCCTGCCCTGCAGCGCTGTATAGTCCTTGTGGCTTAGCGCTTCTTTTTGATTATAATAATAATAATAATCTGTAATATGTCTTCCATTCTATAAAATGAGACCAAGAAAACTAGAATACAACAATAAATACCATACGAAAATACACTGCAAAGTCGATGATTTATTAAAAAAAATGGTCAAAGTTTTTTTTTTCTCATTATGCACTGTGTGCTGTAGGATTTTTTTTAGACTGTGCACACTGACCATATAGACCCATTCTTTCATATGAAGGCCTACCAGCTTTCTCCCACTAGATTTGAGGCCGCTAGAATTTATGAGTACTAGTACGTCAAAAACCCCTACGCGTAAGACGTACTAGTACGACGAAAACCCTCAAAGGGTTAAAAATAGGAGAGGAGAGTTATTAAATGGAGAGTTAGACGTATTGGGAAGATGGAGGGAATATTTTGAGGAATTGTTAAATGTTGATGAAGATAGGGAAGCAGTGATTTCGTGTATAGGGCAAGGAGGAATAACATCTTGTAGGAGTGAGGAAGAGACAGTTGTGAGTGTGGGGGAAGTTCGTGAGGCAGTAGGTAAAATGAAAGGGGGTAAGGCAGCCGGGATTGATGGGATAAAGATAGAAATGTTAAAAGCAGGTGGGGATATAGTTTTGGAGTGGTTGGTGCAATTATTTAATAAATGTATGGAAGAGGGTAAGGTACCTAGGGATTGGCAGAGAGCATGCATAGTTCCTTTGTATAAAGGCAAAGGGGATAAAAGAGAGTGCAAAAATTATAGGGGGATAAGTCTGCTGAGTATACCTGGTAAAGTGTATGGTAGAGTTATTATTGAAAGAATTAAGAGTAAGACGGAGAATAGGATAGCAGATGAACAAGGAGGCTTTAGGAAAGGTAGGGGGTGTGTGGACCAGGTGTTTACAGTGAAACATATAAGTGAACAGTATTTAGATAAGGCTAAAGAGGTCTTTGTGGCATTTATGGATTTGGAAAAGGCGTATGACAGGGTGGATAGGGGGGCAATGTGGCAGATGTTGCAAGTGTATGGTGTAGGAGGTAGGTTACTGAAAGCAGTGAAGAGTTTTTACGAGGATAGTGAGGCTCAAGTTAGAGGATGTAGGAAAGAGGGAAATTATTTCCCAGTAAAAGTAGGCCTTAGACAAGGATGTGTGATGTCACCGTGGTTGTTTAATATATTTATAGATGGGGTTGTAAGAGAAGTAAATGCGAGGGTCTTGGCAAGAGGCGTGGAGTTAAAAGATAAAGAATCACACTCAAAGTGGGAGTTGTCACAGCTGCTCTTTGCTGATGACACTGCTCTTGGGAGATTCTGAAGAGAAGTTGCAGAGATTGGTGGATGAATTTGGTAGGGTGTGCAAAAGAAGAAAATTAAAGGTGAATACAGGAAAGAGTAAGGTTATAAGGATAACAAAAAGATTAGGTGATGAAAGATTGAATATCAGATTGGAGGGAGAGAGTATGGAGGAGGTGAATGTATTCAGATATTTGGGAGTGGACGTGTCAGCGGATGGGTCTATGAAAGATGAGGTGAATCATAGAATTGATGAGGGGAAAAGAGTGAGTGGTGCACTTAGGAGTCTGTGGAGACAAAGAGGGGAATGTATGAGAGTATAGTTTTTACCAACGCTCTTATATGGGTGTGAAGCATGGGTGACGAATGTTGCAGCGAGGAGAAGGCTGGAGGCAGTGGAGATGTCATGTCTGAGGACAATGTGTGGTGTGAATATAATGCAGAGAATTCGTAGTTTGGAAGTTAGGAGGAGGTGCAGGATTACCAAAACTGTTGTCCAGAGGGCTGAGGAAGGGTTGCTGAGGTGGTTCGGACATGTAGAGAGAATGGAGTGAAACAGAATGACTTCAAGAGTGTATCAGTCTGTAGTGGAAGGAAGGCGGGGTAGGGGTCGGCCTAGGAAAGGTTGGAGAGAGGGGGTAAAGGAGGTTTTGTGTGCGAGGGGCTTGGACTTCCAGCAGGCATGCGTGAGCGTGTTTGATAGGAGTGAATGGAGACAAATGGTTTTTAATACTTGACATGCTGTTGGAGTGTGAGCAAAGTAACATTTATGAAGGGGTTCAGGGAAATCGGCAGGCCGGACTTGAGTCCTGGAGATGGGAAGTACAGTGCCTGCACTCTGAAGGAGGGGTGTTAATATTGCAGTTTTAAAACTGTAGTGTAAAGCACCCTTCTGGCAAGACAGTGATGGAGTGAATGATGGTGAAAGTTTTTCTTTTTCTGGCCACCCTGCCTTGGTGGGAATCGGCCAGTGTGATAATAAAAAAAATAAAAATAATATGTGTCTATACTTTTAGTTCATTCACGTCCATTTGTAAGATTTTGTAAAACAATTACCTCAATATTTTTTTATTATAATAATAATTACCTCACAATACAAATATTCTTACATTGTGTACAAGTTGTTGAAGTTAGTTCAGAATAAACAAACAGCAACACACCATTTTTAGAGTGAATGAAGATAATAATATTAATAATAATAATATTATTATTATTATTTATTATAAAAAACACTAAAGCCACAAGGGTCGTGAATTGCTATACATAGAGTAAAGGCATGCGAAAAGAATATTTTTCTACAGTTACCCCCAGTGTTTGACTAGAGAAAACGTAATTCTTCCGACACTACCTACACAGCTGCTTTGTAAATAAATCTCATATGTACATCAATTTTTTATTCTGCGTGTATGTATCATGTTTATATGCTATGTAATGGGTTTCATACATAATTTTGAGGAAAATATCATAGATGGATTAATGAAAATGAATATATTGATGTAAAATAAGACATTTAGTGTGCCCAAGAGTGATTATTATTACGTAGTATTGGCGTCATGAGTAGAGAGAGACTTAATGTGTGCCTGCACACCAGTACAGTGTGTAAGTATATTTAGGTACATGTACACATAAGTATAATTATCAGAGTACATATAAAATATGCAGTAACTTTAAAACACTTGAAATTTTGGAAAGTTTCCTGACATAATAGATGTGGTCATGGAAAATGTAAACAAACCGGGTGGGGGTGCCGTATTTAAAAGATCGCTTGCTGTATAGCAAATTTTGGTCGTAATTTGACATCGCTGTATTAGCGGAACTCCGTAAGGCAAAACGCCGTAAAGCGGGGCCTTACTGTATATTAAAGCTGATTTCCTTTATTCTGTTAATTACAATATACAGTACACTACTGTATAAACATTTAAAAATAAATCAGAAATGTTATAAATGGTGCAAAGGTGACATTAAACTAATATAAAAGATGGTTGACACAAACCCACTACCATTATAGTATGCTCCTCACTTAGCAACAAATTCGTTTACCGACGTGGTTTTAGGAAAGGAACTCCATCATTAAGTGAGAAGAGGCTGTATAGTGTTTACAAAACTTGTTTACGCCAAAAAAAACATGGAAAATTGTTGTATATTAGTAATGTTCTATTATATATTTATATATGTACAGTCACTGGACATGTTCCTAGAACTGCTGCAGTGTGTGAAAGTCTTTGAAACAAGGTGTCATGCACAGTGGTGTCTTACATTCCTCACACAAACTGAGTGTCTTTGCATCTTTGTGGCTGTCATTTTGTATATGAACAGACCACGTCTCTTCTGAGCCCATTTCTTCTTAGTTGAAGGAAGCTGTATTAAGAAGTGCTCATCTTCCTGCCTCAAATGAGTGGGTAATTGGTGATCAGTTCATGGACGGTTTTGTATAGCAGAGGGTTTGACCTGGCACTCCATTATTAGTTGTCCGATGACAGATAAACAAAATTTCACCATACAGTGGTCTGTTGCCAGTCTTCATTTGCTACATATATGCACTGAGCACTGAAATGTCCATGAGGTGGAAGAAAAGTTTCATGTACCATTTGTAAGTCTTACGAACACAATCAGCCAATCCAATTTGCATATCACATTTGTGAACCAAATGCATGTTTTGTGTGTAATAAATCACTGTTGCTGGTTTTAGAATAGGTTCATTCAACACTATCCACCTTGCCACTGTCTTTTGTTTTGTTATAATGAATGGATGTCAATGTGGCATCTCGAATGTCATGCCATCGTAATACCATGATGTCACTGGCAGCAAACACCTGCACCTCACCACTACGAGCGCCTGCATTGAACCTGGGCATATGTTTACAATTAGAAAGCACTGTGCCACACACATCTGTCATGTTCACTCACAAGAAATCACTGAGTAAGGGGCTTGTGTACCAGTTATCAGTATATAATGTATGACCCTTACCAAGATATGGTTCCATCATTGTTCTCACACCATCACCCGAGATACCCAATAACTTCTTGGTATCTTCCAATGTTTTACTTCCTGTGTATACAATTATATCCAATACCAGGTCACTGTCACAGTCACAGAGTACAAACAGTTTTATACCAAAGCATTTCCACTTGCTTGGTATATACTGCCTGAACGACAGTCTTTCTTTGAACAAAATCAAAGACTCGTCAATTATAAGATTCTTGAATAGATATAAGTACATGCTGAACTTTTGTTTCAGATACATAAAAACATTTCTAATCTTGTATAACCTGTCATTTCTGTTAGGCCTGGTTTTGTCAGAGAAGTGTAGCATACATAACAGGACAAATCTATTCACTGGGATATCACTGAAGGCCAGGGTGGAAATTAACTGATCTGTGGACCAGTATGATTTTATATTATGCTTATAGACATGTAGCATAAGCATTATTGTTGCAAAAAAGAAATACATTTCAACCACAGTTTTCTCCCTTCACTGATGTAGTCCTGACTGTAGTGAAATCATTATATTTGCCATGGTGTAATCAAAATACTTGTTACTTTCCCTGAAAATATTTTCCATCAAGAGCTGGTTAAAAAATGGTTCAAAGAATTGCAGTTCATTTGCAGTGTTTCCAAGGGAACAAGATGGCAGGAATCCACTTTGAGTGCCATCAAATTGATGGGTATTGGGAACAAAATTGGGATTTTGCTGTCAATTCCAGATGTGGTTCGCTGGTGGGTACTGGACATCATAAGCTGTTTGTGGTTGTGCAGGCTGTGGTTGTGGTGTGGGGCTGGCTGATGATGCCCTTTGTCCTGGACCTGCTGAGTCAGCGGCATGGGTCCCAGCCTGGGTTGGTGCCGCATGCCCGCGGCACCACCACCACCTACTGGCTCATGCAGTCTATCCATCTCAATTGTAGGCACATCATTGTCACTTTCACTATTCCAAGAGTAGGGCCATGGGATGTACCCCGTCCCCTTGGAATTGCATATGGTACACTACCCGAGCACATGCAGCATCATATAAACTGATGCTTCACTGGTGAATATGATTCCTCACTGTTACTAGTCGAACGGTTATCAAGAGCAATAAAATCAAAGTACACATCACTATCATCAACATTACTCAAATCCGAGGCATGGCCACATGAAAATATTAGTTTTTCTCTTGCGATGAGGTACAACTGAACGTGACTGAGACACACCAGCACCAGAGGTGGAAGTCGAGGGTCGTCAGGATTTTGGCAATATTTTCAACATCCTGAGTATTGCTTTCGGTCACAAATTGCTCAAAACTATAGAATTTCTCTTCAGATCCACTTCCATCCATGATAAACCTATCACTTGGGAAGAGGAGATTCCCAATTTGCCAGGGAGTGAGAGCATCCTTACCATGAGGCATGGCAAGCAAAGCATACTGAGCTGGTGTTCCCACAATGCTATGCAGGCACCCTGATTTTTTGTTTATTGAACACACTGACCATGACACAGACCCATTCTCTTAGATGTAGGCCTACCAGCCTTCTCGTGCTAAATTTGAAGCTGCTAGAATTTTAGCCAGAACAATGGCACGGACCCTGGCTTCAAATCCATAGAACTACGGCACAGACCCTCAAGTGGTTAGGGTGTATACCGGGAGAGGGTTTCAGGGGTCAACACGTCTGTGACCACTGTTATGTTCCTGTTTTCACAGTTCTGTCTCCTACTATTTGGTGGTGGATTGTATGTCACTCACTCACTCACACACACACACACACGTACGCATGTGTGCCTGAGAGAGAGACCTAACCATTTGAATAATTCTACCACAACTCGCATAAAAAATGAAGCAAAATTTTTGTCCTAGCTGAAAAGCCCTGGAGAGCCAAGTGAGATAACAGTAAAAAGGAATACCTTACACACCAACAAGTGAAGTAGCAAAGTTGAGAGAGAGAGAGAGAGAGAGAGAGAGATCTGTTATTTCAGCAGAGCCTTCAACACAGGACGGATATGGGTGGCCTTACTGTTATGTACAAGGCCAATATTGTCAAAGTACCATACTTGGATCCACTTCAAGGACAGCATGAAGCAAGCTACTATACCACAAGATGGGCAGAAAACAGCAACTTCACTCTGGCTGTACCCTTCTCCAGAGGTCATTTATCCCCAGGATGACTCGAGTATGGAACACATTCATACAGCATTATGATGTCAACGAGTTGACATCAGATGAAAATGCTGGCCCACAGATGGCTCTGACTTCATCCTGTTCCCTACTTGTATGTTTCATAACAATAAAAAATGCTTTCAAATGAGCTGATGTAGGTAACAGCTCTTAGCTTGTCAATAAAGTTAGGAATCCTTAACCTGTAAACAGCTTGTCAACAAAGCTAGGGATCCTTAACCTAACCTTGTCAAACCCTGTGTAAAATAAATAAAAAAGGGAGAGAGAGAGAGAGAGAGACAGAGAGAGAGACCTCACTTCTCCAAAGAAACTGAGGTACAGTATTTCCATAGATGAAAAAAACTTTTTCACAGTATTAACAACTGTAATAAGTCAACGATATGATGCCACTGTGAGTGTTAGTACAGCATTTAGTAATACATGTTAGTACAGTGTTTAGTAATGTTTGTAGTGTCTAGTAATGTATGTTATTCCAGTGTCTAGTAATACATGTTAGTACAGTGTCTAGCAATGTTAGTACAGCATCTAGTAATGTTAGTACAGTGTCTAGCAATGTAAGTACAGTGTCTAGCAATGTTAATACAGTGTCTAGTAATGTAAGTACAGTGTCTAGCAATGTTAGTACAGTGTCTAGTAATACATGTTAGTACAGTGTTTAGTAATGTTTGTAGTGTCTAGTAATGTTAGTATAGTGTCTAGTAATACATGTTAGTACAATGTCTAGTAATACATGTTAGTACAAAGTCTAGTAATGTTAGTACAGTGTCTAGTAATACATGTTAGTACAAAGTCTAGTAATGTTAGTACAGTGTCCAGTAATACATGTTAGTACAATGTCTAGTAACGTTAGTACAGTGTCTAGTAATACATGTTAGTACAAAGTCTAGTAATGTTAGTACAGTGTCTAGTAATACATGTTAGTACAGTGTCCAGTAATACATGTTAGTACAGTGTCTAGTAATGTTAGTACAGTGTCCAGTAATACATGTTAGTACAGTGTCCAGTAATACATGTTAGTACAGTGTCCTGTAATACATGTTAGTACAGTGTCTAGTAATACATATTAGTACAGAGTCCAGTAATACATACTAGTAGAGTGTCTAGTAATAAATGTTAGTACAGTGTTAGACAAATGGTTTTTAATACTTGACGTGCTGTTGGAGTGTGAGCAAAGTAACATTTATGAAGGGGTTCAGGGAAACCGGCAGGCCGGACTTGAGTCCTGGAGATGGGAAGTACAGTGCCTGCACTCTGAAGGAGGGGTGTTAATGTTGCAGTTTAAAAACTGCAGTGTAAAGCACCCTTCTGGCAAGACAGTGATGGAGTGAATGATGGTGAAAGTTTTTCTTTTTCGGGCCACCCTGCCTTGGTGGGAATCGGCCAGTGTGATAATAAAAATAATAAAATAAATATATATATATAATAAAATAAATATATATATAACACTACAGACCATTACCCCACCTTTCTCATAACCAACTTATGTAAACTGCCTCAAGGCTCACGTAAGATCTCTTTTCGCCTACATGGTGAGTCATTAGTAAATAATTTAATATTAGCACTAGGTGACACTGGCAGAGAGAACTAGCAGACAGCCATAATACTGATGAAGGTGTCAAAAGTTTTTTACATAAAACCCAAAACCTCTATAACATGCATTGTCCAATCAAAATGAAGCAGATCATAGCAAAGAGATTAAACAGCCCATGGCTAACTAATAGTATCCTCAAATCCATTTATAAAAAGTACCAATATGAAAAACTGTTCAGATTAGGCCTGATTTAACAATACATGTCAATACTCGCAAATCTAATACAGAAATCAAAGCAAACGTATTATCAAAATAGATTTATTGAAATAAAAGGTGATATGAAAAGGACCTGGAAAACTGTCTCTGAAATCTTGGGCTCTAGAAAACTGTCTAGAAACAGAGAGATAAACTTAACTAAACCAGATGGGCTTCACATACAGCCTATAGACACTGCCAACAAACTTAATATCTTCTTCTCTACTGTAGGATCAACGCTAGCTAGCGAAATCAAGCTCAAATACTCAGCCGAAAGACTACCTCACTAGCAACTACCCAAATACTCTCTATCTAGCACCAACAAATTCTACTGAAGTCTCACTCATCATTAAAAAACAAGGCAGAAGACCTCAATAACTTGCCACCACTCAAATATAAAAAAGCAGCTCATGTGCTGTCACCAATTATTGCAACACTGTTCAACAAATCTGGCGAGTCTTCAACCTTCCCATCCATACTCAAGACAGCAAGGGTTACCCCAATCCTCAAAGGAGGTGATCCAACTTAACTCAACAACTATAGACCTATATCAAACTTGCCCTTATTTTCTAAAATCTTCAAAAAATAATATACAAATTACTTTATTCATACCAAATATTCACTAACCCCTGCCAGTTTGGGTTTAGGCCCCCCCCCAAAAAAAAAAGTACAAATGGTGCTAATATACAAATGCTTGAACTACTATATACAGCCCTCGAAAAAAATGAATATCCTCTGGGACTCTTCACAGACCTACAGCATCAGAGGACATTCCCTCAATAACCTAAAACCTTATCTTAACAATAGACACCACTATATACACACAAATGGAGTTAACTTCACTACCCAGCCTGTAGTTGTTGGAGTACCCCAGGGTAGTATCTTTGGTCCACTCCTCTTTCTCATCTACATCAATGATGTCACCAATGCATCTCAACTCCTTCAACCAGTTCTGTTTACAGATGACACTATTAGGTCTTATCCCACTCACACCCGGCTACACTTGGAGACATTGTAAACGAGCTGCAAAAAATATCTACAGTGGACCCTTGACCAACGATATTAATCCGTTCCAGAGAGCTTGTCCTTAGCCGAATTTATCATTAGCCGAATTAATTTTCCCCATAAGAAATAATTGAAATCCAATTAATCCATTCCAGACACCCAAATGTATGAAT
Organism: Cherax quadricarinatus; assembly: GCF_038502225.1. Lineage (NCBI taxonomy): Eukaryota > Metazoa > Arthropoda > Malacostraca > Decapoda > Parastacidae > Cherax > Cherax quadricarinatus. The sequence goes on along the minus strand of NC_091297.1, from coordinate 18,623,444 downwards.
TTTTTTTTCACATGAAATATACATTTTTCTACACAGAAAAAAAGGATAAATGCACAATAGCTACTACATGAAGAATAAATGATACTTACCTTTATTGAAGATTTATTGGTTAGTGATTAGATGGGAGTGTATTATTGTTTGGAAGGGAAATCCCCTTCCATAAGGACTTTAGGTACCAAGTCCTTTTCTGGGGTTACTTCCCTTTTTTTTTTAATGCCACTGGGAACAACTTGACAGTCACTGGACCTCTATCGCACCAAAAATCTGTCCATAGAGCTCTGTACCTGGCATTCCTTTAAGATTTTCCTAAAATGGGCCACAACATTGTCATTGTAAAAGTCACCAGCACAGCTTGCAATAGCTGTGTCAGGGTGATTTTCATCCATAAAGGTTTGCACGTCAATCCACTTTGCACAAATTTCCTTAATCGTTGAAGAAGGCAACTTCCTCCATCTCTCTCTCCCCTCCTCTGAAGCAATTTCCTCAGTTGTGGTCTCTTGCTGTTGCAGATGCTCTTGCAGCTCATCAGTGTTAGTTCATCGTCGTCCTCCACCAACGCTTCCACATCCTCCTCACTAACCTCCAACCCCGTGGACTTCCCCAATGACACAATAGATTCCACAACTGGCATAGGCTCCTCAGGGTTAGCCCCCAAACCCTTCAAAATCCCTCTCTTGTACACATTCTGGCCACAATTTCCTCCAAGCAGAGTTCAAGGTCCTGTTAATCACTCCCTCTCAAACCTTACCTATAAGGTTTATGCAATTGAGGGCACTAAAGTGATCTTTCCAAAACTCTCTTGGGGTCAACTGAATGTCTGAGGTCACTTCAAAGCACTTTTGAAATACTGCTTTGGTGTACAGTTTTTTGAAATTTGAAATGACCTGCTGGTCCATGGGCTGGAGAAGTGGTATTACAAGGCAAGAACTTCACTTTTATGAAGCTCAACTCCCCCGAAATTCACTCTGGCAACTCTGTGGATGAGCAGGAACATTGTCTAATACTAGGAGGCACTGGAGGTCCAATTTATTTTCCAGGAGGTAATTTTTCACAGTGGGGCCAAACACATGATAGAACCAATCATGGAAAATGTCCTTAGTGACCCATGCCTTACTGTTTGCCTTCCACATCACACACAAATTAGTCTTGACGACATTGTTTTTCTTGAACACTCTGGGAGTTTGTGATACACTAGTAAAGGCTTCATTTTGCAATCCCCACTAGCATTACTACAAAACATGAGAGTTACCCTGTCTTTCGTAGGCTTGTGTCCTGGCAGTTCTTTTTCCTCCTGTGTAATGTAGGCCCTGTTTGGCATTTTCTTCCAAAACAGGCTTGTTTCATCACAATTAAACACTTGTTGGGGGTTTTAATTTTTCAGTGTCTATGTACTCCTTGAATTCTTGCACATATTTTTCAGCCACTGTTTTGTCCAAACTGGCAGCCTCACCACAGTGTGTATGCCACTACGATTCTCTCAACCTTTGCTGGCCTTAAATTCACTAACATCACCACTAGTTGCAGGCATTTTTTTAATTAAATCATCATGCAACTGCCTTGCCTTTTCACATATTACTGACTGAGAAATGCTATCTCCTGATATTTGTTTTTCGTTTATCCACAACAACAACAGTCTCTCAACATCTTCGAGTATTTGTGATCTGTACTTCGAAAACATACTTGCACCTTTTGCAACAGCAGCTTCCTTGATTGCCTTTTTGTTGGCCAAGATAGTAGCAATGGTTGACTGGGGTTTGTTATACAACCTGGCCAGCTCGGGGGCACATACTCCACTCTCATACTTCGTGATTATCTCTCTCTTCAATTCAATTGTAATTCTCACACCTTTTTACCACAGGGTTGGCACTAGAAGCTTTCTTGGGGCCCTTGGTGGCTTATTTAGCAGTTACAAGCACTAAAAACACTGGAATAACACAAAATGTATCGCAGGTACATGTGGAACTGACCACAGTGGCTTGTAAACAATGGCGCACTCAGCCTGGATGGACAGGTGGACATGTTCGGGACGAATGTTGTTACCCGAGTTTTTCACAGTTGGTCAAGCCAATATTTTTACACAGGTGACTTTATCATTAGATGATGCCAGCATTGGTCAAGGGTTCACTGTACTTGGATGACAACCAACAAACTCACTCTCAATATAGACAAAGCCTACTTCATGCTGTTTGGAAACAGAGCCTTAAATATCCAACTTAACATATCGATAAATGGTTCCCTCATTACAAGACACACTGAGGGTAAATTTCTAGGTCTACACCTTGACTGTAATCTTAAATTTTGTATCCACATCCAGCATATATCCAAGAAAATTTCCAAATCAGTAGGCATCCTTTCCAAGATACGGTACTATGTACTCCAAACGACACTCCTTACCCTATACCACGCTCTAATATATCTACCTCGCCTGTGGTATTTTTGCCTGGGGATCGACCACGGCCGACCACCTTAAACCTCTAATAATCCAACAAAAAGCTGCTGTGCAGATGATCACCAACTCTTGTGCCAGACAGCATACTCCACCACTTTTCAAGAGCTTGAACTTACTAAATATACAAATCATACACTCGTATTACTGTGCCTACTAGATATTTTATTATTATCACTCTGGCCGATTCCCACCAAGGCAGGGTGGCCCGAAAAAGAAAAACTTTCACCATCATTCACTCCATCACTGTCTTGCCAGAAGGGTGCTTTACACTACACTTTTTAAACTGCAACATTAACACCCTTCCTTCAGAGTGCAGGCACTGTACTTCCCATCTCCAGGACTCAAGTCCGGCCTGCCGGTTTCCCTGAACCCCTTCATAAATGTTACTTTGCTCACACTCCAACAGCACGTCAAGTATTAAAAACCATTTGTCTCCATTCACTCCTATCAAACACGCTCATGCATGCCTGCTGGAAGTCCAAGCCCCTCGCACACAAAACCTACTAGATATACAGGGTTTATAACTCCAATATAAACCCTCTGCTCAAACTTCTTAGATAGCTACAACAGAACGCACAGTCACAATACATAGCACAAAGCACTCTGACATTTCTCGTGTCAATCTAACACTATGAATAAATGCAATGTACGTAAAGGGCCCAAAGATCTAGAATTCACTACCTGAACCAGTAAAAGATCCCCTGACTACATACAAACTTGGGACTATGCTTACTAATCTCATCTCTCAATACTAACCAAACCAACCAAAATAACACCTAACCAGTTTAAAGGAACTCTCCCAAATATTATACGACCTCTAGTCTATTAAAACATCTACTCATACGTAACCCCTTAACCCTTAAACTGTCCAAACACAGCTCTACGTTTTTCCAACATTTGAAAGTATGTAAAAAAACTTTGATCTACTTTTTTTGTTATATTTGAAAATATGTAAAAAACGTAGATCTACTTTTGGAGCACTACGCATGTGAACATAGATCTGTTTGGACAGTTTGAGCGTTAAGGGTCCAGACCCCCAATTTGAAAAATGTCCACAGGGTCCAAGAATAAAAAAAAGAAAAAAAATTATTTTTTCTTATGAAATGGTAGAGAATCTTTTTCTGGAGGTAATAAAACAAAAAGTATGAAATTTGAAGGAAAACTGAAATTACACTTTCACAGATTTTGCTGTGTCAGCGATATTTACGCATCAGCGATTTTGCCCACATTCACTCCTATTTTAGGCCAATTACATAGTTCTAAACGACCAAATTCTTAGCTATTTCGCTAGTATGCCTTCTATTTAATTGATTGAGCACAAGAAACTGCTCAATTAACTATTTAAACTACCCAATAAAGTGATAAGAAATCAGTAATTTGGCCACTTTCACACAAATTCAAAAATATCCCATTTTCAAAATAGGGTCCAGAATAAACAATGCAGGCATTCCTGGCACTAAAATAACATTTCCTCTGTTCATTAGTTACATTTCCAGGCTTTTGCATGAATTTCATTTAGATTTTTTATTCACACAAAAATTTTTAGTCACACCAAAAAACAGAAGATCTACTGTTACGCAATATTGCAATAATTGTATAAATAATATCAGTGCATTCATGAACACACATTAGACCCACCAGTTGATGTGTATTGGACACGTGATATGATTTGTTTATTTTTGAACATTGGCAAAAGTTGAACATTTCCACTACTTTGAGCTTATCTTCAAGCTATTTTCATCACAAAACCAATCAAAATTATCTCTATTTCTGTCACATGTCTTCCATTCTATCAAATGAGACTAAGAAACCACGAATACACCCATAAAAACCATACGAAAATACACAGCAAAGTCGCTGTTTTAATCCAAAAACACGGCTGCAGTTTTTCTCATTATGCACTGTGTGCTGCAGGACCTTTTTTAAATGGTGAACACTTACTACACAGACCCACTCGCAGCTTACCTGAGTGAGCTGAGCTCATAACGTACTACTACGGCACTGACCCTGGCTTCAAAGCCATAGAACTATGGCACGGACTCTCAAGGGATTAAAATGGTACTGTTTGAACCATTACTTTTAATACTGTTATTAGTTATTTGCAACATCAAAATTATTATTCTTATAAACCTTCCACTTTGACCACCTCACACTAGTATTAAGATATATACAATAAACAATAAAAAAGATAACCTCTCTTATCCTGCCCAGCCTTAAGTACTTTTTTAAATACTAGGATTAATCTGCCCAAAATGCCCTGGCATGGTAGTGGCTTTGTACTTAAATCAAAATTGTAGTTACACACTGTAACCTTTGCGAAGAAATAAAATCTATCTTTACAGTGTCTAGTAATACATAGTACAGTATCTAGTAACACATGTTAGTACAGTGTCTAGAACAATGTCTAGTAACACATGATAGTACAGTGTCTAATAATGCATGTTAGTACAGTGTCTATTAATACATGTTAGTACAATGTCTAGTAATGCATGTTAGTACAGTGTCTATTAATACATGTTAGTACAATGTCTAGTAATGCATGTTAGTACAGTGTCTAGTAATGCATGTTAGTACAGTGTCTAGTAATGCATGTTAGTACAGTGTCTAATAATGCATGTTAGTACAGTGTCTAGAACAATGTCTAGTAACACATGATAGTACAGTGTCTAATAATACATGTTAGTACAGTGTCTAATAATACATGTTAGTACAGTGTCTAGTAATACATGTTAGTACAGTGTTTAGTAATACATATTAGTACAGTGTCTAGTAATACATGTTAGTACAGTGTCTAGTAACACATGATAGTACAGTGTCTAATAATGCATGTTAGTACAGTGTCTAATAATACATATTAGTACAGTGTCTAGTAATACATGTTAGTACAGTGTCTAGTAATACATGTTAGTACAGTGTCTAGTAATAAATGTTAGTACAGTGTCTAGCAACACATGTTAGTAGAGTGTCTAGTAATAAATGTTAGTACAGTGTTTAGTAATAATGTTATTACAGTGTCAAGTAATACATGTTAGTACAGTGTCTAGCAATGCATGTTAGTACAGTGTCTAGTAATTAATGTTAGTACAGTGTTTAGTAATAATGTTATTACAGTGTCTAGCAACACATGTTAGTACAGTGTCTAGCAATGCATGTTAGTACAGTGTCTAGTAGCACATGAATGTTAGTACAGTGTCTAGTAACACTTGTTAGTAGTGTCTAGCAATGCATGTTAGTACAGTGTCTAGCAATGCATGTTAGTACAGTGTCTAGTAACACATGAATGTTAGTACAGTGTCTAGTAACACATGTTAGTACAGTGTCTAGTAACACATGTTAGTACAGTGTCTAGCAACACATGTTAGTACAGTGATTAGTAACACAATGTTAGTACAGTGTCTAGTAACACATGAACGTTAGTACAGTGTCTAGTAACACATGAACGTTAGTACAGTGTCTAGTAGCACCTGAATGTTAGTACAGTGTCTAGTAACACATTAAAGTTAGTACAGTGTCTAGTAGAACATTAATGTTAGTAGTGTCTAGTAACACATTAATGTTAGTACAGTGTCTAGTAACACATGTATGTTAGTAAAGTGTCTAGTAACACATGAATGTTAGTACAGTATCTAGTAACACATGTATGTTAGTACAGTGTCTAGTAACACCTGAATGTTAGTACAGTGTCTAGTAACACCTGAATGTTAGTACAGTGTCTAGTAACACCTGAATGTTAGTACAGTGTCTAGTAACACCTGAATGTTAGTACAGTGTCTAGTAACACCTGAATGTTAGTACAGTGTCTAGTAACACCTGAATGTTAGTACAGTGTCTAGTAACACCTGAATGTTAGTACAGTGTCTAGTAGCACCTGAATGTTAGTACAGTGTCTAGTAGCACCTGAATGTTAGTACAGTGTCTAGTAGCACCTGAATGTTAGTACAGTGTCTAGTAACACCTGAATGCTAGTACAGTGTCTAGTAACACCTGAATGCTAGTACAGTGTCTAGTAACACCTGAATGCTAGTACAGTGTCTAGTAACACCTGAATGCTAGTACAGTGTCTAGTAACACCTGAATGTTAGTACAGTGTCTAGTAACACCTGAATGTTAGTACAGTGTCTAGTAACACCTGAATGTTAGTACAGTGTCTAGTAACACCTGAATGTTAGTACAGTGTCTAGTAACACCTGAATGTTAGTACAGTGTCTAGTAACACCTGAATGTTAGTACAGTGTCTAGTAACACCTGAATGTTAGTACAGTGTCTAGTAACACCTGAATGTTAGTACAGTGTCTAGTAGCACCTGAATGTTAGTACAGTGTCTAGTAACACCTGAATGTTAGTACAGTGTCTAGTAGCACCTGAATGTTAGTACAGTGTCTAGTAGCACCTGAATGTTAGTACAGTGTCTAGTGGCACCTGAATGTTAGTACAGTGTCTAGTAACACCTGAATGTTAGTACAGTGTCTAGTAACACCTGAATGTTAGTACAGTGTCTAGTAACACCTGAATGTTAGTACAGTGTCTAGTAACACCTGAATGTTAGTACAGTGTCTAGTAACACCTGAATGTTAGTACAGTGTCTAGTAACACCTGAATGTTAGTACAGTGTCTAGTAACACCTGAATGTTAGTACAGTGTCTAGTAACACCTGAATGTTAGTACAGTGTCTAGTAACACCTGAATGTTAGTACAGTGTCTAGTAACACCTGAATGTTAGTACAGTGTCTAGTAACACACGAATGTTAGTACAGTGTCTAGTAACACACGAATGTTAGTACAGTGTCTAGTAACACACGAATGAAAATGAAAATGTTTATTTCCTTGTAAAGTTTACAGTGTGTGGTTTACATATTATAAAATATTTATTACAAAGAAGGCCACTAGCAGGCCTAGGCACTTCGGGCAGACTAATACTAATTCTTACTCTATACTGACACAGGTTATGGAGCAGTACATTTTAATATTAATTATTGTATACTGATATAAATGTTTGGTAACTGAAGTGATTAACATTAATTAGATTGATAATAGTGAGGTAGTACAAAACATGCAGCAATAAGTAAATTTAGTAATGGGAATGGTTTTATCTCGGCATAATACACTGTTTCTATAAAAGTGCCTATAGTGGAAGAGTATTTCAGGCAAACTTTGGACTAATTTAAAATTTATTAGGCAATAGCTATATTAGGAATTCTGTACTACAGAATGTTAGTACAGTGTCTAGTAGCACATGAATTTGTTGATAACTGGGAAAAAATGACTGTTAAATCTCCTGGTTATCTTAACCTGTTAAGTGTCCAAACATAGATCTACGTTCTCTTGCCCAGCGCTCCAAATATTTTGATTTTTTTTTTTTCTCTTTTTAAATTTAAGAGGGCAATTTTCTGTGCAATAAGACCAAAAATAAAAAAGAATTTTTAGGACCAGCACTTACCGAGACATCAGACTGCAAAGTTGGTTCTGGATACTCACCTGTTGGCATCATGGAGTTCTGCTGCTTGCAGAAGTGTTGCTGATATACCTTTTTCTTTTTCTTGTTTTTATATTATTTTATATAATTTTTATGTACTGAAAATTACAATTTATAGTAGTTTTTGTGATTTCATAGCCAATCTTTGTTCTGGCACTAATATTAGGTACTCAAATAGTCACAAACACACCTACAGGTGAACATTTTCACCTGCCTTGGTCATTTACTATTGTCTAGAAATATATACAAAGTATTTATAGGTCCCAGCTATATCTGCTTATCTGCCTTTCTGTCTGCCTGTGTGTGCCTGTGTGTGGCCCGGTGGTCTGGTGGCTAAAACTCCCGCTTCACACACGGAGGGCCCGGGTTCGATTCCTGGCGGGTGGAAATTCCGACACGTTTCCTTACACCTATTGTCCTGTTCACCTAGCAGCAAATAGGTACCTGGGTGTTAGTTGACTGGTGTGGGTCGCATCCTGGGGGACAAGATTAAGGATCCCAATGGAAATAAGTTAGACAGTCCTCGATGACGCACTGACTTTCTTGGGTTATCCTGGGTGGCTAACCCTCCGGGGTTAAAAATCCGAACGAAATCTTATCTGTCTGTCTTTCTGTCTGCTTGTCTCAGAGAGCGGCTCATGAACCAAGAGGATGCAGAGTCGTCAGACTCGTCACGTCTGATTACTGATCAAGTGAAGTGCATATTACTTGCCAGTCATGCTTATTATGCCTTATATCTACAAGCACAGTATAACACTTCGTCTGGATATTTTGGGCTATCCTAGGTAATTTATACTATGTATAATTGTATTTATGTGTACCTGTGAGAGAGAGACAGAGACAGAGATAGACAGAGAAAGAGATAAACAGAGTTAGATAGACACACAGGCAGAGACAGACAGCCAATCAGCCAGTCAGCCTGCCAAACACATATTGCACATTCCAGAATTCTTTCTTTTTACTTAGGGAATAGGTTATAGGACATTCTGGCAGGATGACACTACCAGTGGTACCAAAATTGAAAGGATGCTTCACAAATGTTGCACATGGGTTATTATCAAGGTTTTTGATATTTCCTCGACAACTTGTGGCCACATCTACCTCAATGCCACTAAACTTGGGGTTAACATCACTTTCCTCTTAAAAGAGGAGTGTTAATATGACAAGACAGTGAATCCCAGGTGTTTGCAGCACTGTTTGCTCTAGCTGGTGCTCAATTGAACTGGTGCTCCCACAAGGTACTAAGTGGTCCCAGATTTTTTTAATACTGTGCACACCGAGTATTAACCCTTTCAGGGTCCGTCCCGTAGATCTACGGCTTTACGTTCAGGGTCCAAACCGTAGATCTACGCCATGAGCTCAGCTCACTCTGATAAACTGTGAGTGGTACATTTGGGCCTAGATATGAGAGAATACATCTATGTGGTATGTGTGCACCACATAAAACAGATCCTGCAGCACACTGTGTATAATGAGAGAAAAAAAAATGAAATCATGATTTTTCGATTAAAACAGCAACTTTGCAGTGTTTTTTCGTATGTTTTTTATAGTTGTATTTGCGATTTCTTGGTCTCATTTGATAGAATGGAAGACATATTACAGAAATAGAGATGATTTTGATTGGTTTTAGCACTGGAAATGGCTTGAAACTGAGCTCAAAGTAGCAGAAATGTTAAATTTTTGCCGATATTCAAGAGTAAACAAACGACCTCACACGTCTAATACACGTCAGCTGGTGGGTCTAATATACATTCACAAATATGGTGATGATATTTATACAATTATTACAGTATTGCATAACGTGGTCAGAAATTTGCAATTTGGCCAATTTCACAAAAATTAAAAAATATGACAATTTCAAAATAAGGTCCAGAATGAACAATGCAGACATTCCTGGCTCTAAAATAACATTTTCTTTGTTCATCAGTCATGTCTCCTGGTCCATCTGATATTACTCTTGCTTTCTATTTTGAATTTTTATTCAAATAAAAAATAGAAGATTTACTGTTATGCAGACTACTGCAATATTGTAATAATTGTACAAATAATGTCAACCCATTCATGACTGCATATTAGAATGGCTAGTTGGACATTTATTGGACAATCTCATCATTTGTTTACTTTTGAACATCGGCAAAAAATCAAACATTTCCCCTACTTTGAGCTCTATTTCCAGGTTCTTTTTATAGTAAAACCAATCAAAATCAACTCTATTTCTATAATATGTTATCCATTCTATCAAATGAGACCAAGAAAACGAGTATACAACCATAAATACTTTACGAAAATAGACCACAAAGTCGGCATTTTAATTAAAAAAAAACTGTCGGTGTTTTTTTTTTCTCATTATGCACTGCATGCTCCAGGGTTTTTTTATGTGGTGCACACTGACCACACAGACCTATTCTCTCACATGTGGGCCTACCAGCTTGACGCCGCTTGAATTTATGAGTATATATACGTCAAACACGGTACCTCGTAAGACGCATACAGTGGACCCCCGGTTAACGATTTTAATCCGTGCAAGAGGGGTAATTGTTATGCGAAATAATCGTTATGTGAATGAATTTTCCCCATAAGAAATAATGGAAATCAAATTAATCCGTGCAAGACACCCAAAAGTATGAAAAAAAAAATTTTACCACATGAAATATACATTTTCCCACACACAAAGAGAAGGATACATGCACAATAGTAGAGTAGTACATGCACAGTATATATTGTGCATGTACTAGTCTACTAAATGAAGAATAAATGACACTTACCTTTATTGAAGATGCAGCAATGACTGATGAGACACTGTGTCCTGGGAGTGCCTTTTCCTCCTGAGTACTGTAGGTCCTGTTTGGCATTTTCTTCCAGAACAGGCCTTATCACACTGTGTATGCCACTACGATTCTTAAATCTCTCAAACCAACCTTTGCTGGCTTTAAATTCACCAATATGAGCACTAGTTCCAGGCATTTTTCCCTGTTCACCTGGGTGTTAGTCGACTTGTGTGGGTTGCATCCTGGGAGATAAGATTAAGGACCCCAATGGAAATAAGTTAGACAGTCTTCGATGACACTGACTTTTTTGGGTTATCCTGGGTGGCAAATCCTCTGGGGTTAATTGTTTCTTGGTATTCTCAATAAGCCACACCAACAACGGTGCTACAGCAGCAGCAGCAGCTGACAGTGCAGCAGCAGCAGCAGCTGTACCACCAATAGTAGCGATGGTTGATTGGGGTTTATTATACAACCTGGCCAGCTCGGAGACATGCACTCCACTTTCATACTTATCAATGATCTTTTTCTTCATCTCTATTGTAATTCTCACCCTTATTGCTGTAGGGTTGGCACTAGAAGCTTTCTTGGGGCCCATGGTCACTTATTTTCCAGAAAAAGCACCGAAAACACTGTAATAATACGAAATATTCCGATTGTATGCTTGGATGTTACCGCGGAGGCTGGCTGGTAAACAATGCCACCGGCGGAACATGTGAGCGCGTCTCGGAAGAAAATCGGTAAGCGGGTTTTTAAGCGGTATGTGAGGCAAAATTTTTGCAATTAAAGTAAGCGGTATGCGAAATAATCGCTATGTGATGCCATCGTTATGCGGGGGTCCACTGTATATACGACCAAAACAGGGTTAAACAAAATAATTTTTTTACATGAAATATGCATTTCCCTACACAGAAAACAATGAGACATGCAGAATAAACAATACTGAAATGCCATTAACCTTTATTGAAGATGTACTGATGAGTGATGAGATGGAAGGAGGGCAGAGGATGGCGGAGTTTACAACTGTTTGGGGAATCCCCATCCATAAAGACTTCAGGTAACAAGTCCTTTACAGGGGTTACCTCCCTTCTTTGTTTTTTAATGCCACTAGGACCAGCTTGAGAGTCATTGGACCCCTGTTGCACCAAAAATCTGTTCAGAGAGCTCTGTTTCCGGTGTCTCTAAGATTTCCCTAAAATGGAACACAACATTGTCATTGTAGATGTTGCCAGCACGGCCTGCAACAGCTGTGTCAGGATTATGTTCATCCATAAATGTTTGCAGATAAGAAAGCAGGAACACTGCAGCAGGCCTGTTGGCCCATACTAGGCAGGTCCTTCACAAACCATCCCTCTAACAGAATCGTATTTGCCCAACCCAATTTTCAATGCTTCCCAAGCAATAAGCTTTGATAATTCTATTCGCTCATGTGCAAGTCCCGATCAAATCAAATTGTGTGTGTGGGGAAGTACCCTGTCTGGTATGTGGGGAAGTACCCTGGCTGGTATGTGGGGAAGTACTCTGATTGGTATGTGGGGAAGTTCCCTGGCTGGTATGTGGGGAAGTACCCTGGCTGGTATGTGGGGAGGTTCCTTGGCTGGAGTGTAGGAAGTACCCTGGCTGGTATGTGGGGAAGTACCCTGGCTGGTGTGTGGGGAAGCACCCTGGCTGGTATGTGGGGGAAGTACCCTGGCTAGTATGTGGGGAAGTACCCTGGGAGGTATGTGGAGAAGCTTCCTGGCTGGTGTGTGGGAAGTACTCTTGCTGGTGTACATAAGAAAGCAGGAACACTGCAGCAGACTTGTTGGCCCATACTACCACCCTCTACCACTACACTTTCGCATCTTTCTACAAACTTTTTCTTGAATTCTATAGTGTTTCTCACTCTCTTTACCACAGGGCTGGCACTAGAAGCTGTCTTTGGGTCCATGGTGGTTTATTTAGCAGTTACAAGCACTAAAAACAATGGAATAATACAAAATATATCGCATGTATGCATGGAATCGTCCTCACTGGCTTGTAAACAATGGCACACTAGCTGTACATGGAGTGTCCGGGCCACTCACGCCGTGCTGACAGGTTCAGGATGAATGTCCTTAACCGAGTTCTTTTTCGGTAACCGAGCCAATATTTTGGCGCAAAAGCGTGTCACTATCCAATGACGTTGTTACCCGAGGGTCCACTGTATTCATCAGTCTGACAGCCACAATCTGTACTGCCTGATCATTAGCACTATCTGATAACCATATCTACAATAACTGACATTCATTTGAAAACTTGTATCAAAGGAGGAATACTGGAATTTATTTGACAATTCAATACAAATAAATAAGTCTCCACACACACCTTACCTTTGATATACCTTTGAAGAGCTTTGAGAGTTTGACTACTCTCGGAGCATGGCCATGGGCCAGGCTCATCTGGTGCTTGCCTGGTCAACCAGGCTGTTGCTGCTGGAGGCCCGCTGCCCCACATATCCATCACACCCTGGTTGATCTGACACCTGAAGATACTTGTCCAGTTTCCTATTGAAGGCTTCTACAATTGTTCCAGCCATGTTTCTGATATCTTCTGGTATGATGTTGAATAGTCTGGGACCCCGGATGTTCATACAGTGTTCCCTTATTGTCCCCACCACACCCCTTCTCCTCACTGGGTTTATTTTACACTTCCTCCCATATCTCTTACTCCAGTATGTTATGGCAGTGTGCAGATTTGGGACCAGGCCCTCGAGTACTTTCCAGGTACAGTGGTCCCTCGCTTTTTGTAGTTCTCGGCAATCGTAAATTTCGCCAATCATGGGTATTTTCGTATAAACATGGACTCGCTTTTCATAGGCTGACTCGCGAATAGTAGTTCGTCCGGGATGCATAAGCATGGTGTGAGCCGGGGCGGCCTCCCTACCCAGCCAGTCTGGCATTGTTTACCAGTGAGTGAAGGTCCCCTCAAGTGCTCCTACGAAATATTTCATAATATTCCACTCATTTTAGTGCTTGCAATTACTAAATAAACTACCATGGCTCCAAAGAAAGTTTCTAGTGCCAAGCCTGTGGTAAAGAAGGCGAGAAATATGTACAGTGACAAAGTCTTGGGCCATTTTCGGGAAGTGTTAAAGAGACGCCAGAAACAGAGCTCTCTCCACAGTTACTTTGCGAGACAGGACTAGAGTGACTCTCAAGGTGGTCCTAGTGGCATTAAGAAACAGAGAAGAGAAGCAACCCCAGAGAAGCAATTGGTACCTGAGGTGTTGCTGGAAGGGGATTCCCCTTCCAAACTGTAAACAATCCAATCTCTCTCCTCCTCCAGTCTCCCATACACTAAGAAGAATCTCCAATAAAGGTAAGTGTTATACTGTTAATGTTTCATTCATCATTTCCCATTGTACTGTTTATGTACTATATGTATATTTCATGTAAAAAGTTTTTTTGTTTTAATACAGTGGACCCCCGGTTAACGATATTTTTTCACTCCAGAAGTATGTTCATGTGCCAGTACTGACCGAATTTGTTCCCATAAGGAATATTGTGAAGTAGATTAGTGTTATATCTTTGAAATTGGTCATCCTGTGTTATTTAAATATTGTAAGAGCATATGTTCATCACTTAATATTATAGCGTGAAAGTCCCCATTTATAGCTAAAATAGAGACTTTCGGCGTTATATTATTATCTGTTAATATATGAAAAATACCATGGTATTATCACTATTATTATTATCACTATTATCGTTATTATCACTATTTTGTAATTATCACTATTATTTTACTATTATGGTTAGGTAGGATTTCTTGTGTATATAGAGTTTAAGTCTCGGAACCATCCGGTGAATTGTTCAGTTGTTTATGTCCGGCTGGCTGACGTGGCTCAGCTGATCCAACCTGACGACACGTCAACAGACTGGCAAGTAGTCAGTCTGCTCCCAGCTCTAGCCCTGACAACTGATCGTATATTGGCTCTTACGGTGTACAGTTGAATGATTTTGAGAATTGGACTGTAGAGCTGACTCACTTTGTTCCTCATTACTTTGAAAGACTCTTTTGATATTTATATTCTTGGTCAGTTCAGTAATCCATAGATACTTTACAGCCAGATTCAAAGGTCTTGTTAAATCTTGTACCTTTTGTATTTTGAGTCTACAGTCTTGTTAAGAAAGAGATGTAAATATTAATGAGGACTTAGATACAGGAAGAATAATTAAACTTCCTTATTAATATGACATTTCCATGATTTGGAACTAAATGTATATGGTAATTTTATTGTACAAAGTATTAAGTTAAATTAACTACAAAGAGAAGATAAAGTATTGTATTTAAATACTTTAATAAATTTGAATATTATTCTATGGAGTTTCCCAGTTGAAATTATTTCCCCTAGACTCTAAAAGACATTTAAAGAACTTGGATCCAAAAATCTTGTTGCATAAGAAATAAATGGTAACAGGCCACATTCTGAAGTTCTTTAAAAAATTTCTTATTCGCAACAAATGGGGTACCCGTCCGGGATCTCTGTTGTTCTAAGACATAGATCAAAAGAACAATATTAAAGTTATATACTGGGAATTTATCTTTAGTTAATTTCAAAATATTGATCATGGAAGATCACATTAAAGAGTTATTTGAAGATTTAACATTGTCAAAGCTGGACTACTTGAAACTTCAAACGTGCTGGCAGATAGCTCGTAAATTGGGAGTACCATACGATAGATATTACACAGCCAATACCGTAAGGGCAATAATTAGAAACAAATTGTTTCCAGGGGCCTCTAACCATCATGTAGCAGGAGATTCTGACTCTGAAAGTTTAGTTTCTCAAGTAAGCTACCAGTCGAGAATCAAAGTATTAGAAGAACAATTTCAAAGAGTTGATCTTGAAATTGAATCAGATAGATTAGGTCCCGCTTTGGCCTCTAGTAAAGTAGATGAAGTATTGCAGGGTGCAGCCGCTGTTCGGCATTCGCCCGTTACTGAAGGAATTCCTATTAATGGTCAGCCTGGCCCTCACCAAGGTGCACGTCCAAAGGAATATCCACATACCGCCAGTTCAATTCCCTCATTTTCGATACCATCGGGGCATATTTCTCAAAGTCAGTTTGAGAAATTAGAGAGACTATTTATTTTACAGACTGCTCAAATTGAGGCTCAGCGTAAATTAAATGAAGAAGACTTTCAAAGGGAAATGCTCCGCTATATAAGACAACAACAACAAGGAAATGTGAGTGAAAGAGATACTGAATCCTCAAATGATTCTTTCAATATACAAACAGCTGCATCTATGGTTCCAAGATTTAATGAAGGAGATTTAGATACTTATTTTGAAGTCTTTGAGAATCAAGCACGTGCTATGAGCTGGCCCCGACAACACTGGGCAACCTTATTACATACTTCGTTGTCTGGTAAAGCTCAAAGTTGTACGGCTACGTTACCTTTTGAGAAATATGTGGATTATGATTCCGTTAAGAAGGCTATCCTAAAGGCTTATGATCTCCTCCCAGTAAGTTATCAAAAAACCTTTAGAGCATTAAAACGCCAGCCAACTCAGTCGTATGTGGATTTTGCTCGTGAAAAGAAAATCGCTTTTGAGAGATGGTGTAGAGCTTCTAACTGTAAATCTATGGATAGTCTTTCCCAATTGATCCTGCATGAGGATTTCTATAATAATTTACCAGAAGACTTGCATAGGTATTTGATTAGTTGCCCCATAGTAAATATACTAGAAACAGCCTCGCTCGCCGATAATTATGAAATATCTCAACAATTGATTGGCGAAACAAAAAGTAAGGAAACAGTGACTAAATATGCCCCTAAGAAAGGACGATCCAATCTTACAGAGATGCGTCGCATACAGAATCCTTACCAGACCTCCTATGATGCCTCCACTAATAAATTTAGATCTAACTCTAGGAAAAGTTCAAAACCACTAAGGCATAACAGTGAGTTGAACTGCACTTGTAATAAGAAAGGGCATGTAAGGAAATACTGTTATTGGCTAGAGAGGGATACCAGGAACGAGCGACTTCGTTTCCCAACTCAGGTAATATCTTCATCGACAACTAAAAAGAAACTGAACCCTAGTACCGAACAAGGTTCACAAGAACGAATCAGTAGTCATTCCAGATGACTAAATACTAGAGCTGTTTCAGAAAAAGATATTCACTCAGCTATGAGTCCCTACTTTGCTTAAGTGAAAGTTGGAATAGACGAGACTCAATTAGTTGAAATTAATTCCTTCCGTAATACTGGAAGTTATTTAACATTGTTGAAGCAGGACATACTTCCCGTAAGTGATATGACTCGCACAAAGCTAGATGTCTTATTAGAAGCCTATGGAGGTGCCATTATAAGTGTGCCTCTTCACAGGATATACATCCAAACACCAACCTATACTGGCTTTGTGTCGGTAGGTATATCCAGTGAAACTTTTCCTATTCAGGGTGTTGACTTACTCTTAGGCAATGATCTAGACTATCCAGGTATAAGCCAAGAGCCTCTAGTTATTGATAATTCTACTGACATTAACTATGCCATAGAAGCTCGAAAAGAGGCTCCTACCTTATTTCCTCTCAATGTTATAACTAGAGCAATGTCTAGAGCGCCTCAAAATCCTTTATCAACTGAAGTCCTAAGTGAAGGCGAAGATTTAGGTCTCGATTTATTGTTCAGCCGATCCTTACAACCCGGATCTTCAAATCTGAAATATTCTATGATCGGCCCTTTTCAAGATTCTGATATTAAAATGCTATCGAAAGAAGATTTAATAAGGGATCAGTTCCTTGATCCATCCCTAGAGAAATTACGAGAGATAGCTATTACAGAAGACGACGCCCAAGACCTGGACCATTGTTACTATCTTGCTAATGGTATATTAATGAGAAAGGAAAAGTCTCTTTTGTCTTCCGACGATCATCTGGCTACCAGCAAACATCTAGTAGTGCTACCTAGCACCTTTAGAGAATTGGCTATTAGTTTCGCCCACCATAGTCCCATGGGAGGACATTTGGGAGTAAACAAAATGCTGGGCAAAATAGCCAAGCATTTTCATTGGCCCAGTGTTATGGGGCTATAGGACCCAACATGTATTTATAAGTAACAGTTACTCTGGAATACCTAATTATATTGAATTGATGGGGACTTTGCTCTAAATGTCAGAAGGACTGATCAACCTTATGACTGAGAGGCAGCTGGGTCAAGCCTATTTTCTCAATATAATAGGTTATACTATAGACACATAAACACAATTTAAATAAGTAGTTTATAAAGTTGTATTTCTTTTTGTTAAAGTAAAATTAAGGTGTGGTAGAATTGTGGTAACTGGAGAATTGTGCTTGGCAACAGTCTTCTGTGGCTGACCTTCAACCTGGCAGGATCTCTGGGTCCTTCTCCTATCTTTTGGGGCATCATGTGTGCTCCAGGGGTGAGTTTTTATAATTTAAGTTGTGGCCACCATACCCAGGGTGACTAAAGTGTGTCAAAACACTGGTTAGCCCAGAGTTATGTCAAGAGAGAAGGACAAAAGTTAATAAGGTACACCATGTGGGAGAACAGCTATGGAGTGTGTAGATCTTTGTTTTTAAAGTGTGGGGCTGTAATTGTATATTCTGTACATATCTATTGAGAATACAGTTATATTTTTATAGTCATAGTTTACATAACCTGTGAAGAGGGCTGGTGAAAGGGTATCAGAGACACTCAAGATGATCAGCCATGATGTAAGTATTACCCCTAGACAGATAAGGCCATTAACCCTTTCAGGGTCCGTCCCGTAGATCTACGGCTTTACGTTCAGGGTCCAAACCATAGATCTACGCCATGAGCTCAGCTCACTCTGATAAACTGTGAGTGGTACATTTGGGCCTAGATATGAGAGAATACATCTATGTGGTATGTGTGCACTACATAAAACAGATCCTGCAGCACACTGTGTATAATGAGAGAAAAAAAATGAAATCATGATTTTTCGATTAAAACAGCAACTTTGCAGTGTTCTTTCGTATGTTTTTTATAGTTGTATTTGCGATTTCTTGGTCTCATTTGATAGAATGGAAGACATATTACAGAAATAGAGATGATTTTGATTGGTTTTAGTACTGGAAATGGCTTGAAACTGAGCTCAAAGTAGCAGAAATGTTAAATTTTTGCCGATATTCAAGAGTAAACAAACGACCTCACACGTCTAATACATGTCAGCTGGTGGGTCTAATATACATTCACAAATATGGTGATGATATTTATACAATTATTACAGTATTGCATAACAGTAAATCTTCTATTTTTTGGTGTGAATAAAAATTCATTATGTGAATAAAAAATCAAAATGGAATTTATTTGTAAAGCCTCAAAACATAACTAATGAACAGAGGAAATGTTAGTTTAGTGCCAGGAATGCCTACATTGTTCATTCTGGACCCTATTTTAAAATTGGAATATTTTGAACTTTGTGTTAAATTGGCCAAATTAACAATTTCCGATCACTTTATTTTGTAGTTGAAACAGTTGACTTGGCGATTTCTTGTGTTCAATCGATAGAATAGAAGTAATACTAGTGAAATAGCTAAGAATTTGGTTGATTGGAATAATGTAATTGGCCTAAAATGGGAGTCAAAGTCGGCAAAATCGCCGATTCGTAAATATCGCTGACACATCAAAATTCGCGAGAGCATAATTTCGTCAATTTTCCACCAAATTTCGTACTTTTTGTTTTATTACCTTCACAAAAAGATTCTCTACGATTTCATAAGAAAAAATAACAAATTTTTTTTTTTTAAATTCTTGGATACTGGTGCATGACTCCAGATTTGGGCCTTGGACCCTGAAAGGGTTAAGTAAAAAGCTACCCCACACTAGAACATGTAGTGAGAACCTTACTATCAAAGTAATAAGGGACAAACCAACGTAACATGGGGGCCTGTCCGGGATAGTTATTTGACTGCTAAAATAACTCAAAACATTCTTGAACTATATGTGCTAGTATGGGGTAATAACAGTTACATGTTTCTGGTAGAAGATTTACCAAGGTGGGTCAGTGGAAGTGTTGTTTTCATATATTAGTTTACAGGTTGTTTTTCTCCTAAGGTGGGAGAAAGGTTGAGTAACACATTTTTGTTGTGGTTATGGTAAGTGCTATGTGCATAGTTTACATTCAATTTGTGTTATTTTATGTGCCTGTGGGAAAACTCTGTCCACTGATACTGTAAGAGGGAAGCAAGTGTTTAAAGATAAAAACTATGTCAGAAGATGAGTCTTTAAATTTTTTAGGCTTCAGGGAAGAAGGTAATAATTCATCAGTAAACATGCCTGTTAACAGTGAACATGAGGGATCACCTACCCCAGGTGTTACAGTAATGGAATGGATGAGACTGAAATTAGCTGTGCTAGAGGCTGAAATGAAATTAATGAAAGCTAAAGAGGAAGAGCATCAAAGGTTAGGAGGTTCTGAACAAGAGCCTGAGCAGTACTTTAACATAACTAAAGCTGCAAATTTTGTCCCTAAGTTTACAGAGAGTGACCCAGATAGATATTTTTCTTTTTTTTGAGAAGACTGCTTTGGAGCAAGGATGGCCCAAACAGAAGTGGGCTACTCTAGTTCGCACGCAACTTGTGGGTAAAGGATTCCAGAGAGTAGAGACTCTGGAGGGGCAAAATTTTTCTGATTATGATAAGATTAAAGAGGAAGTATTGCTTGCATACCAAATGATACCTGAGAAATATAGACAAAAGTTCAGGAATCAAAAATTTCAGGATGGGCAGACCTTAACTGAGTTTGGGAATGAGAAACTGTTCCTTTTTAAGAAATGGGTTTGTTCCAAAGGAGTTAATAAAGACTATAACAAATTAGTAGATCTGATGGTTCATAAGGAATTGTACAATACAATCCCTGTTGACCTCAGAGAATATCTGGAGGACAAAAACCCAGATACTCTTTCAGAAGCACTGGATCTAGGTGACCGATTCTTGGCTCGCTGGGAATCGGTAAGTAAAAACAGTCATGCTGCTTCTGAAAATTTCCCCACTCATTCTAAACCTTATTCCAAGTCCTATGGTCATAAAGGTAAGTGGGACAAGAATTTTCAGGGACAAATGAAGGCTGAGGTGCCCTCTAAAATAGAAGGAAAAGGTAAGTCAGCTGGAGTTCAAAGTTTACCTAGACAATCAGAAAATTTTTCAGGTCCTCGAATAAACAGTACCAGTCCTACACCAAATGGTAAAAATACCTTTAAGAGTTATGCCTGTTACTACTGTAACAAAACTGGACACACACAAAAGTTTTGCTGGTCAAGGCGGCGAGATCAGGAAAGGGAGGAACCACCCCAGAGGACTCTAACTGCAGAGATACATCCAGTTGCCTGCATTAGGTCTTCAAAGCAAGGTGAGGAACCTTTGGGTCTAGACCCCAGGATGCAGGTATTTTCTAGTAAGTCCACAGTTGCTTTGCATAAGGATGTGGGTAGGGTTGAGTACATAGTGACTTTGAGAGATGGATGTAGCACCTACTCCTTGCTACGTGCTGGAGTGTTGCCAGTGTGTAAGGATACCTATACTGGAGTAGATATATTATTGAAGGGTATTACGGGTTCAACCATAAGGACACCTGTACACAAATTATGGGTAGAATCTGCATACCAAGTTGGCTATCTCCCTGTAGGAATCTCAGATGAAATTCCCTTCGAAGGGGTCGACCTCTTATTAGGGAATAATGTTATGGGCCTGTTAGACAGGAACAACTAGTTTGGGGAAAACCAAGTCCCAAATGTTGGGAGGAAATGGCTAGGAAAACCCTGCCAGACCTTCTCCCTGATGGTTCCACCATGAGAAGTATGGCTCATGATCATGCTACCAACAGTCTTCATGATATTTCTCATGAGGATGGTGAGGGCTTAAGTTTGGTAACTCTGCTTTCTGATGTTGAACTGCAGTCAACTGAAGAAAAGGATGTTCCAGCCAGAGCTGAGCATGATTGGAGAATGGATCAGTTAAATAGTGTGAGAGAAGCTGCACCTGCTAGGGTGCAATTAATTTCTGTGCAGGAAAATGTCGCTGTTGCTGAGGAAGAGATTTTACAGTTAAATAAGTGTTTTCATTTCAGGGAGGAAACTCTTACAAAGAATTCACCTCTATTTGCAGTATCGATGGAAGGAGAACAAGGGTTTTGTCCCAAGATGGCGATGTCCATGGTCTCAGCTGTGGGAGACTGTCAGAGAGTATATTGAGACCTATCATGTCTTTCAATTTATAGGGAAACCTAGTCGAAGTATTAACCCTGTTCCCCTTCAGTCTATTTCAGCACCAGGTGAACCCTTCAGCAAGCTGGTAGTAGATGTACTTGGTCCATTCCCAAGGGCCAAACTGGGAAATGATTATTTACTCACAAATATTTGCTCCACTACCAGGTACCTGGAAGCAGTCCCTCTACATAAGATAACTGCTCATGTAGTCTTAAGGGTTTTGATGAAGTTCTTTTTTCATGTTTGTTTTCCTCAAGCAGTGCAAAAAGACCAAGGGCCTAACTTTACCTCAAAGTCTTTTAGAAATGTTTTGAAGGGACTAAAAGTAGAGCCTCAGTGTTCAACTGTGTATCACTCTCCATCTCAAGGGGAAATAGAGAAATTACATCAAACCCTCAAGACAATGATGCAAGCCTATGGTATAGACAATACTAACAACTGGGATGAGAGGATCCCTTTCTTTGTATTTGCTGAGTGGGGAAGCACTCTGGAATCTCTGAGCTATTGGCTTGGGGAGGATGGTGATGCTCCCCCCTCGGAGCTTTTTCTCAGTTTCAGACACTGTTTGGCTCGTATGAGGTGGATGGTACCAGTGAACGTGCCCATCAACCAGACCAGGATGATGATGTGGGACCATAATGTGGACCATGATACTCTGGAGGCTGGAGAGGAAGTGCTGATACTGGAGCCAATTCATGTGAAAATCTGTATGGCAAGTTGCTGTGAGCTGAACATGTTGTGGGGGAAGTTCCCAGGGGTTAGATATAAAACCCACACCCCCAAGCAAGAAAAGAATGAGTATAGTGTACACAGTAACCGGTTAAAGGGTTTGAAGTTATGTCAAAAATTCAGAGAGACCAATGTTTTAATGGAATGTAAAGGGCTGCAAAACAAAAATCTGTATGAAAAATTGGAGATGGAGGAAGAAGTGAAATTCTTCCAACACCAGTTTGTAGTGCTTAGTGAGAGTCAGTGGGCATTCCCATGCTTCATGGTTCCCAAATTAGATGGCACCCTGGGCATAAACACTGACTACCACAAAGTACGTTTAACAACTAAGGTTTACAGGATTAGAAAGATTGATACTTATGCACTAAGAGATGCAAACATTTCAAATAAACTAAAATATAGGGCAGGAAGATGTGATTTCCATGGCCTGTGTTCCAGTACCATTTTAATGTGTATAATGCAAATTGTGTTCATTGTGTGCTTAAAATTTGTGTGTGAGATGGAACGTGATGGTATTTGTGTAAACTTGATGTATCCAACCTGGGTGCAAAGAGATGTCTTTGGTGTTGTTGTTGTACTGCAAGAGGTTGCAGAACTGTTACTATCAATGAGCAACCTTCTAAATTTAAATGTCAACATTTTACCACAGGAAAGAATTTTCATTTTGGGGCTGGCTATTCAGCATTTGTACATGTCTCAGGATCTCTTCATCCTGTTCCTGTGTATAGTGACTAAAATCAGACTCTTAAAATAGGCTTTGTTCCTACAGCCTTTTAATTTGGAAGTCAAATATATAAAAGGCTCAGAGAATGTGGTTGCTGATGCTCTCTCCAGATGTTTCATGTAGATGCATGGTGCGTACTTTGTACATAGTGTTTGTCATGTGCTGACCTTGTTGTTTTTGCAGTGGTGAACTCTCGGCGAGCCTGAGTACTCTCTACCAGCCATCTGACTGTGAAGGAGTCGAGTCGGAGCCAAAAGTGTGACGAGGGTCAGAGTGTACGTAAATGTGAGTTGAGGCAGTGGTTGACAACCTTCGGTAACATGAGACGTTCAGGAAGGTATGTGATGTTGTGTCTTGGTGTGCTCTATATACAAAACGGCCCGACGATTTGCCTTTGTGGTCCCTTGGACCCCTTCATGTTCTATGTCAGCCTCCTCCTCATAAGTTTGGAGGATCTGTGTGGAGTGGGACCTCGGAAGATGGGCTTGAATGCCTGACCATGTTAAGGATCGTGAGTGTTGACTGGAAGTCTCACTGTTTGGTTCGGCCACCAAGTGAGAGACACCTTGACATGTTTTGTGAAGTTTCCTGCCTGGTGTACACCTGACTGCTCTGGGTTTGGCTCTACTTTCGTCTCCTGATCAGGAAGATGCCACCCTGGAGTACCAGTTGCTTGCTGGATTACCGCAGCAGAGGCACAGGCCTGTTGGTGCGGGCTTTCGCAGTGGACATTGTGTGCAATTCTTGCATTGTAATGTGTATTGTTTAAAAGCCACTAAAATTGTAAATAGTTACACACTTGAGTATATGGGTATGGTTAAAATGCTTTTATGAAAAATTCTGCAATCTGTTGTAAATAACAGTAAAGTGAAGAGTAGTTATGGTGCTAGGAAATATGTAGCATTTCTAGTAGTCTTGTTTACCGCCTTCAGACTTAAGCAATATACTTTTTACTAGCCGTATCCTGAGGGACACGGCTAGCTTTTGTGAGACTTCGTCTGGAGGTGGGGGTGTTATGGGGCTATAGGACCCAACATGTATTTATAAGTAACAGTTACTCTGGAATACCTAATTATATTGAATTGATGGGGACTTTGCTCTAAATGTCAGAAGGACTGATCAACCTTATGACTGAGAGGCAGCTGGGTCAAGCCTATTTTTCTCAATATAATAGGTTATACTATAGACACATAAACACAATTTAAATAAGTAGTTTATAAAGTTGTATTTCTTTTTGTAAAAGTAAAATTAAGGTGTGGTAGAATTGTGGTAACTGGAGAATTGTGCTTGGCAACAGTCTTTTGTTTTGGTGGGAGGAGCTTAGGTAGGCTTCTCTCTCTCTCCCTCTCTCTCTCTGTGGCTGACCTTCAACCTGGCAGGATCTCTGGGTCCTTCTCCTATCTTTTGGGGCATCATGTGTGCTCCAGGGGTGAGTTTTTATAATTTAAGTTGTGGCCACCATACCCAGGGTGACTAAAGTGTGTCAAAACACTGGTTAGCCCAGAGTTATGTCAAGAGAGAAGGACAAAAGTTAATAAGGTACACCATGTGGGAGAACAGCTATGGAGTGTGTAGATCTTTGTTTTTAAAGTGTGGGGCTGTAATTGTATATTCTGTACATATCTACTGAGAATACAGTTATATTTTTATAGTAGTAGTTTACATAACCTGTGAAGAGGGCTGGTGAAAGGGTATCAGAGACACTCACGATGATCAGCCATGATGTAAGTATTACCCCTAGACAGATAAGGCCATTAAGTAAAAAGCTACCCCACACTAGAACATGTAGTGAGAACCTTACTATCAAAGTAATAAGGGACAAACCAACGTAACACCCAGAATGAAGGAGACTGTGGAAAGCTATCTAAAAAGTTGTCAAGTCTGCCAAGTGACCGGCAAACCTTCGCACACACCTCCACCAGTTCCCCTCATTCAGATTCCCGTCAGTGGTGAGCCCTTCTCACGCCTGATAATAGATTGTGTTGGTCCGTTACCCAAGACTAAACAAGGGAATCAATATCTGTTTACAATTATGGATGTCGTTACTCGATATCCAGAGGCTATCCCTTTGAGAAAAATTAATTCTCGCATCATTGTTCGAGCTTTGCAAAAATTTTTCTCACAGGTGGGGATTCCCCGAATAATTCAATCAGATCAAGGTTCAAATTTTACCTCTAAGATGTTTCGCGATGCCTTATCTCGCCTCGGAATTAAGTCCGTATTTTCTGTTGCTTATCACCCTCAGTCGCAAGGACCCCTCGAACGATTTCATCAAACATTAAAATCAATGATGAGAGCGTACTGCGAGCAGTTTTCCAGAGATTGGGACGAAGGAATACCATTCCTCTTGTTCGCCTTAAGGGAAAGCGAACAAGAAAGCAGTGGGTTTAGTCCATTTGAATTAATTTACGGACACCAAGTATGTGGCCCCCTCGCCGTACTAAAAGATTCATGGACAGGAAAATCAGAACCCTTGCTTAAAACAACTCCAACTCTAATGCAAAAGCATTTGTCACAACTGAGGGAATTAGCCTCAAAAAACTTAGCTAAGGCCCAATCCAAGATGAAGCATTGTTATGACAAACACACACGCTCTCGTTTCTTCAAACCAGGTGACAGTGTAATGGCACAAAAATTCTTACCTGGACACGCTCTGCAACCTAGATACGAAGGTCCTTTGGAAGTGATTGAGCGGCTCAATGAGGTAAATTATGTACTACAAACTCCAGGAAAGAGAAAAGCAAAATGTACTTATCACGTAAACCAACTTAAGGCTTACCACCCTAGTATCGTACCAGTTTCGACAGTTCTTCCTTTAGCTGAAACTGAAAATGTAAGTCTGCCCAGCATCTCTAAAGCGATAGAAGTACGTTTAAAAAATTCAGAGACATTGCAATCTCTTGATACCTTTCTTATAAAGATTACAATGTTGAATTTACAGAATTTGGTTGTGTGGTTTACATGTAGTTAAATAATGATTACAGAGTGTACCACTAGAACGCCTAGCATGGCTAGGCATTTCGGGCAGACTTAGTATAATTCTTTATTTTAACCCTTTCAGGGTCCGTCCCGTAGATCTACGGCTTTACGGTGAGTGTCCAAACCGTAGATCTACGCCATGAGCTCAGCTCACTCTGATAAACTGTGAGTGGTACATTTGGGCCTAGATATGAGAGAATACATCTATGTGGTATGTGTGCACCACATAAAACAGATCCTGCAGCACACTGTGTATAATGAGAGAAAAAAACTGAAATCATGATTTTTCGATTAAAACAGCGACTTTGCAGTGTTTTTTCGTATGTTTTTTATAGTTGTATTTGCGATTTCTTGGTCTCATTTGATAGAATGGAAGACATATTACAGAAATAGAGATGATTTTGATTGGTTTTTAGCACTGGAAATGGCTTGAAACTGAGCTCAAAGTAGCGGAAATGTTAAATTTTTGCCGATATTCAAGAGTAAACAAACGACCTCACACATCTAATACACGTCAGCTGGTGGGTCTAATATACATTCACAAATATGGTGATGATATTTATACAATTATTACAGTATTGCATAACAGTAAATCTTCTATTTTTTGGTGTGAATAAAAAATCAAAATGGAATTTATTTGTAAAGCCTCAAAATGTAACTAATGAACAGAGGAAATGTTAGTTTAGTTCCAGGAATACCTACATTGTTTATTCTGGAGCCTATTTTGAAATTGGAATATTTTGAACTTTGTGTTAAATTGGCCAAATTAACAATTTCCGATCACTTTATTTTGTAGTTGAAACAGTTGATTTGGCGATTTCTTGTGCTCAATCGATAGAATAGAAGTAATACTAGTGAAATAGCTAAGAATTTGGTTGATTGGAATAATGTAATTGGCCTAAAATGGAAGTTAAAGTCGGCAAAATCGCCGACTCGTAAATATCGCTGACACATCAAAATTCGAGAGCATAATTTCGTCAATTTTCCACCAAATTTTGTACTTTTTGTTTTATTACCTTCACAAAAAGATTCTCTACGATTTCATAAGAAAAAATAACAAATTTTTTTTTTGAAAATTCTTGGACACTGGTGCGTGACTTCAGATTTTGGCCTTGGACCCTGAAAGGGTTAAAATATTACAAATTATGAGGTAAGTTGGTATTATGGCTAAGTGACTAAATACTAGTTTGTGAGTTTAGCAATGTGAATGCTTTTGTTTTGGCACAGTACATAGTTTCAGTATTGGAGTATCATAGGATTCATTATTTTAAGATTGAGATTAATATTTCTGTTTATGGTCAAATGGGTGAGTGAGTGTAAGTGTGAACCACTAGGTGGTATTCATGTAGTTAGTTGATGGGGTTTATCAGGGAGATAAGATGTTTTCTAATGGTAGTTTTGAAGGTGATGAGTTCTCAGGTAGGGTGTTCCAGATTTTAGGGCCTTTGACATACATTGAATTTTTGTAAAGGTTTAGTCGGACATGGGGAATGTCGTACAGATGTTTGTGTCTGGTGTTATGCCTGTGGGTTCTGTCACAACTATCAAGAAAGCATTTTAGGTCAAGGTTGATATTGGAGTTTAAGGTCCTGTAGATGTAGATTGCACAGTAGTGAGTGTGGATGTACTGAACAGGGAGTAAGTTTAGATCTATGAAGAGTGGGGGGGGGGGTGTTGCCAGGGATGGGATTTAGTGATTATTCTTATTGCAGCTTTTTGTTGGGTTATTATTGGCTTTAGGTGTGTTGCTGCAGTTGATCCCCAAGCACAAATAGCATAGGTGAGGTATGGATAAATAAGTGAGTGGTATAGTGTGAGAAGGGCATTTTGCGGCACGTAGTATCGTATCTTGGAGAGGATCCCAACTGTTTTGGATACTTTTTTGGTTATGTGTTGGATATGGGTGCTGAAATTCAGGTTGTTGTCAAGGTATAGGCCTAGGAATTTGCCCTCATTATGTCTGGTAATTAGAGTGTTGTCAATCTTAATGTTAATTTGTGCATCTCCTACTCTGCTACCAAACATAATATAGTAGGTTTTGTCAGTGTTAAGCGTAAGTTTATTGGCTGTCATCCAAGTCGATATTTTGATCAGCTCCTCGTTAACAATGGTGTTGAGGGTGGCAAGATTAGGGTGAGAGATGACATAAGTCGTGTCGTCAGCAAAGAGAATGGGTTTCAGGTGTTGGGATACGTTTGGAAGATCATTGATGTATATGAGGAAGAGCAGGGGACCAAGGACACTTCCCTGCGGAACTCCAGTATCAAGTGGCCGTGTTGTTGATGCTGTGTCTTTAATGGTAACATACTGATACCTATTAGTAAGGTAAGATTTGAAATAAGCAAGCGCATGGCCTCTTATACCGTAATGGTCAAGTTTGTGGAGTAGGATGTCGTGGTCTACTGTGTCAAAAGCTTTTCTTAGGTCAATAAAAATTCCTAGTGGATATTCCTTATTTTCCAATGCTGTGTAAAGCACATCTAGCATTTTTATGATTGCATCATTAGTGCTTTTATTTTTCCTAAATCCAAACTGGCAGGGGTTGAGTATGTTTTGTGCTGTTATAAATGAATATAGTCTCCTGTGCACGAGTTTATCAAAGATTTTTGATAGCAATGATAAGTTTGATATTGGCCTATAGTTGTTTAAGTCTGTAGGGTCACCACCTTTATGTATTGGTGTAACCCTTGCCATCTTGAGTAGTTTCGGGAAGGTGCTAGTTTCTAGTGACTTGTTAAAAAGTAATGAAATAGCATGCGAAAGGATATGGGCCGCTCGCTTGTACAGTAATGGTGGGACATTAGACAGATTCCCAGAGTTGTTTTTAAGTGACTTTATAATCTCGGTGACTTCCGAGGGCTCAGTTGGTGCAAGATAGAAGGAATTTGGGAAATTCCCATCTAGGTAGTCCCCGGCATGGGCATTAGTATGTGGGATTTTATTGGCGAGATTAGATCCTATGGTTGAGAAGAAGTCGTTTATCTTGTTAGCTGTGTCAGTGGGATGTAGTGGTGTTTCATTAGGTTTAGTTAGGACAATATTCTTGGTTTTTTTCAGTTTGTGGGTCCCTAGAGTCTGAGAGAGTGTTTTCCAGGTCTTTTTTATATCTCCTCTAGTGTCTGTGAATCTACTGGAGTAGTATAGTTGTTTGGCTTTCTTTATTACTTTGGTGAGAACTGATGAATAGTGTTTAAGAATATCTTTGTGTATTAAGCCCTGTCTATATTGCTTTTCATATTGGTGTTTCTTGTCAATGGATTTCAGAATGGTGCTGGTTAGCCATGGGCAACCAAGCCGTTTGTTTGTGATCTGTTTCGTTTTTATAGGACAATGTTTGTTGTATAGTCTAAGTAATTTGTTAAGAAAAATGTCTGTCCAGTCATCAATACCATTGGCCTTGGAGAATTCTGTAGGCCAGTCAACAATCTCTAGGTCAGTTTTGAACTTCCTTATTGAGGCCTCGTCATGGAGTCTAAATGAGACTTTGTTGTATTCAAGTGGTGGTTTATTAATGTTTGTCAGGAGGAAGGTAGGGTAGTGGTCTGTAGTGCTATCTGTGATTATCCCTGATTTAAGGGGGGCTAGTACAAGGAGCAAAGCCTTGTAAACAGTCACCTTATAGGGCAAGTCCACTCAAACAAGAAACATTAAACAAAGAAGTAGAATTTTTGTTGTCCCATGGACTCATAGAACGGAGTAAAAGTCCGTGGGCCTCGCCCTGTATATTAGTTCCCAAGCCTGATGGAACTTCTAGAATGTGCACTGATTATCGTAAGGTTAATGCTCTCACGGTACCAGATGGTTTCCCACTACCCCGTATTGATGATCTAATAGACAGAGTATCAGGAGCCGCCTATGTCACCCGCCTGGATTTATTAAGGGGCTATTACCAAGTGCCGCTTACCCAGCGAGCCCAAGAAATATCCGCATTTACTATACAAGGAGGATTATTCAATTATCGGGTTGTGTAACGCGGCCTCTACCTTTCAGCGCCTGATGAACCTGCTGACCAATGATTTAGAAGGAGTGGATGCATATCTAGATGATCTTGTTATACGTATATAGCAATGAGTGGGAGCAACATTTAATTCGCCTGGAAACCTTATTTAAGAAGTTAGAAAAGTACAACTTCACCATAAATTTAGCCAAGAGTCAGTTTGGACAAGCCAAGATTAAATACCTCGGTTTTTGTATAGGTCAAGGTGAGGTACGTCCTGTTGATGTAAAAGTTAGGGCCATTGCTGAGTTTCCTATCCCTCAAGATAGAAAGTCTATACAGAGGTTCCTTGGAATGACTGGTTATTATCGACATTTCTGTCCTAATTTTTCTCAGGTTGCATCTCCTCTTACTGAGTTAACCAGTAGTAAGATGAAGTTTTGCTGGACGAAAGATTGTGAGATAGCTTTTAATCGGTTGAAGCAGTTGCTTTCTTCGTCACCCATATTGAAAAGTCCTGACTTTAATCAACCCTTCTATTTACACATCGATGCTAGCGGTTATGCTGTGGGGGCGGTGTTACTTCAGAAATCCCCCTCTACTGATATTTTGCATCCTATATCTTATTTTTCTTCAAAGTTGAAACGTCACCAAAAGAATTACGCCACTGTAGAGAAAGAAGCTCTTGCCCTAGTAATATCTTTGGAACATTTTGACATTTATCTGGGAACCTCCCCCCCATAAAATTATGGTATTTTCTGATCACAACCCTTTAATTTATATTAATTCTATGAAATCAAAGAACACCCGGATCCTCAGGTGGGCTCTGAGGATCCAACCTTATCCGATTAGTATTCAACACTTAAGTGGATCCCTTAACATAATTGCTGATGCCCTTTCTCGCCCCTGAAAAAAAAATGTATACCTTAAAATGTAAAGTTAAGAAATGAGTACTCTTAGAGCCTAATTTATATGTATATTATATAATTTTGTTAATAATTTTCTTTTATATTGACAGTATGACTATGAAAGCCGTTTCGTTGATGGGACGAAGTATTAAGTACACATGGATGACCCTGACAGTCATGTCCGAGACTCCTATTCTCGAATTGTGATGGAAGCCACTCCAGATAGTTCTTCTGGCCATTGTTCCAAAAGCTCATCCTCTGGCAAATGACCATGCTGTTCGAGTTCTTGTTTCTCCATTCTTCCGTCGTACTACTTGCCTTATTTACCAAGAGGACGCTTACTATAAAGGAGATATTACCAAGGACGCTTGCAAACTCCCTACTGCGACCTACTGTCGTACGGGGAAGGTGTTATATCTTTGAA
Organism: Cherax quadricarinatus; assembly: GCF_038502225.1. Classification (NCBI taxonomy): domain Eukaryota; kingdom Metazoa; phylum Arthropoda; class Malacostraca; order Decapoda; family Parastacidae; genus Cherax; species Cherax quadricarinatus. The sequence goes on along the minus strand of NC_091297.1, from coordinate 18,591,840 downwards.
ATTGGTCATCCTGTGTTATTTAAATATTGTAAGAGCATATGTTCATCACTTAATATTATAGCGTGAAAGTCCCCATTTATAGCTAAAATAGAGACTTTCGGCGTTATATTATTATCTGTTAATATATGAAAAATACCATGGTATTATCACTACATGTATTATTGTTATTATCACTATTATCGTTATTATCACTATTTTGTAATTATCACTATTATTTTACTATTATGGTTAGGTAGGATTTCTTGTGTATACAGTGGACCCCCGCATAACGATATTAATCCATTCCTGAGAGCTCATTGTTATGCGAAATTATCGTTATGCGAATGAATTTTCCCCATAAGAAATAATGGAAATCAAATTAATCCGTGCAAGACACCCAAAAGTATGAAAAAAAAAATTTTACCACATGAAATATACATTTTCCTACACACAAAGAGAAGGATACATGCACAATAGTAGAGTAGTACATGCACAATATATATTGTGCATGTACTACTCTACTAAATGAAGAATAAATGACACTTACCTTTATTGAAGATGCAGCAATGACTGATGAGACACTGTGTCCTGGGAGTGCCTTTTCCTCCTGAGTAATGTAGGTCCTGTTTGGCATTTTCTTCCAGAACAGGCCTTATCACACTGTGTATGCCACTACGATTCTTAAATCTCTCAAACCAACCTTTGCTGTCTTTTAATTCACCAATATGAGCACTAGTTCCAGGCATTTTTCCCTGTTCACCTGGGTGTTAGTCGACTGGTGTGGGTTGCATCCTGGGAGACAAGATTAAGGACCCCAATGGAAATAAGTTAGACAGTCTTCGATGACACTGACTTTTTTGGGTTATCCTGGGTGGCTAACCCTCTGGGGTTAATTGTTTCTTGGTATTCTCAATAAGCCACACCTACAGCAGCAGCAGCAGCAGCTGACAGTGCTACAGCAGCAGCAGCAGCAGCTGACAGTGCTACAGCAGCAGCAGCAGCTGACAGTGCTACAGCAGCAGCTGACAGTGCTACAGCACCAGCAGATGGTATTACAGCAGCAGCAGCAGCTGATGGTGGTACAGCAGCAGCAGCAGCTGATGGTGCTACAGCAGCAGCAGCAGCAGCTGACAGTGCTACAGCAGCAGCAGCATCAGCAGTTGACCATGGTACCACAGTATTTCGATAATATTTCTCACCCTTTTTACCACAGGGTTGGCACTAGAAGCTTTCTTGGGGCCCATGGTCACTTATTTTGCAGATAAAATCACCAAAAACGCTGTAATAATACGAAATGTTCCGATTGTATGCTTGGATGTTACCACGGAGGCTGGCTTGTAAACAATGCCACCGGCGGAACATGTGAGGCTGGCTCAGGCTGCACATTAGACGCGTCTCGGACGAATAGCGTTGAGCGGGTTTTTTAGCGGTATGCGAGGCAAAATCTTAGCGATAAAATGTATCGGTATGCGGATTTAACGTTATGTGATGCCAACGGTATGCGGGGGTCCACTGTATAGAGTTTAAGTCTCGGAACCATCCGGTGAATTGTTCAGTTGTTTATGTCCGGCTGGCTGACGTGGCTCAGCTGATCCAACCTGACGACACTTCAACAGACTGGCAAGTAGTCAGTCTGCTCCCAGCTCTAGCCCTGACAACTGATCGTATATTGGCTCTTACGGTGTACAGTTGAATGGTTTTGAGAATTGGACTATAGAGCTGACTCACTTTGTTCCTCATTACTTTGAAAGACTCTTTTGATATTTATATTCTTGGTCAGTTCAGTAATCCATAGATACTTTATGGCCAGATTCAAAGGTCTTGTTAAATCTTGTACCTTTTGTATTTTGAGTCTACAGTCTTGTTAAGAAAGAGACGTAAATATTAATGAGGACTTAGATACAGGAAGAATAATTAAACTTCCTTATTAATATGACATTTCCATGATTTGGAACTAAATGTATATGGTAATTTTATTGTACAAAGTATTAAGTTAAATTAACTACAAAGAGAAGATAAAGTATTGTATTTAAATACTTTAATAAATTTGAATATTATTCTATGGAGTTTCCCAGTTGAAATTATTTCCCCTAGACTCTAAAAGACATTTAAAGAACTTGGATCCAAAAATCTTGTTGCATAAGAAATAAATGGTAACAGGCCACATTCTGAAGTTCTTTAAAAAATTTCTTATTCGCAACAATTAGTCCATTTCAGACCCCCAAACATACACGTACAAACGCACTTACATAAATATACTTACATAATTGGTCGCATTCGGAGGTGATCGTTATGCGGGGGTTCACTGTACTTCTGGGTGTCAGGAACGGATTAATTGTATTTACATTATTTCTTATGGGGAAAATTGATTTGCAAATCGTAAATTTCGTTTATAGTAACAGCTCCAGGAACGGATTAATTACGAAAAACGAGGGACCACTGTATATATTATCATGTATCTCTCTGTCCTCTGCTCCAATGAGTACATGTTCAGGACTTGAAGGCACTCCCAGTAATTTAGGTGTTTTATTGGCTCAATGTGAGCAGTAAACGATCTCTGTATTTGTTCCAGCTCTGATATTTCTCCTGCTTCGAATAGGGCTGTCAGCACTGTGCAAAATTCTAAATGAGGGAACACTAGCGATTTGAAGAGTGTCACCATTCGCATTATTTCCCTTGTTTTGAAAGTTCACAATACTCACCCTGTCATCTTCCTGGCTGTCATGATCTTTGTCTTCTTGTGGTCTTTAACCCTTTGACTGTTTTGGTCATATATTCAGTGGACCCCCGGTTAACGATATTTTTCACTCCAGAAGTATGTTCAGGTGCCAGTACTGACCGAATTTGTTCCCCTAAGAAATATTGTGAAGTAGATTAGTCCATTTCAGACCCCCAAACATACACGTACAAACGCACTTACATAAATACACTTACATAATCGGTCGCATTCGGAGGTAATCGTTATGCGGGGGTCCACTGTATACGTCTTATGAGCCACCGTGTTTGATGTATTAATATGCCAAAATTCTAGCGGCTTCAAATCAAGCAGGAAAATGCTGGTAGGCCACATGCGAGAGAATGGGTCTGCATGGTCAGTGTGCACCATATAAAAAAATCGGGGGGCCAGTGGTGCACTGTGGGAATGCCATTTCAGTAGTCCTTGTTCATCATGCCTAGCAGTAAGAAATATCTGACTCCTGGCAAATCTGGGACTCTTCTCTTCCCAAGTGATGCTCTAACATGGATGGAAGTATCGGTGAAGATCAATTTCATGGTTTTCAGGAGTTTGTGACCAAAAGCACTGCTCAGGATACCAGAAAAATGAAGGAGAATGAGAGAGAATGAGAGAAAGAATGAGAGAGAGAATAAGGGAAAGAATGAGGAAGAGAATGAGGGAGAATGAAGGAGAAAGATAATTAGGTAGGAGGATGGAGGGGAAGCGAGCATCTGACCCCACTGTTTTGATAGGCGGTAGGGGGAATGAGTAATGATACAATATGTCATTTTGACAGCTGACTCAGCACATTTAGAAGTCCACACAACACAAACTTGCTGAAGCTAATAGCAGTTATATGAAAGTGTCCAGTGACTATATATGTGTGTATATATTATAGAAACCAGAAGAAAGGAAAGAATGAATAAATAAAGAATGAAGACAAAGAAAGGTAGGTAGGAAGGAATGATGACACACTTACCTAGGATAACTACCTAACACAACTGTCTGCTACTACTACTATGAAGAAAACTGCTCAGATGAGGCATTTTGTCTGTGCACATACAAAAAAAAAAAAAAAATGCAGACACTCATTTTATGTGTGAGGAGTGTAAAACACCACTGTGTATGAAACCATGTTTCAAAGAGTTCCACAAGCTGCAGAACTTCTAGGAACATGTCCAGTGACTGCACATTTGTATATATATTATAGAACAATAGTAATAAACCTAGGTAGTAGGTTGGTAGACAGCAACCGCCCAGGGAGGTACTACCGTCCTGCCAAGTGAGTGTAAAACGAAAGCCTGTAATTGTTTTACATGATGGTAGGATATATATACATACCCCTCTGGGTTTTCTTCTATTTTCTTTCTAGTTCTTGTTCTTGTTTATTTCCTCCTATCTCCATGGGGAAGTGGAACAGAATTCTTCCTCATTAAGCCATGCGTGTTGTAAGAGGCGACTAAAATGCTGGGAGCAAGGGGCTAGTAACCCCTTCTCCTGTATATATTACTAAATTTGAAAGGAGAAACTTTCGTTTTTCCTTTTGGGCCACCCCGCCTCGGTGGGATACGGCCGGTGTGTTGAAAGAAACAGTAATAAACAATTTTTTGTATTGCTTGTTTGTGTATACAAGTCTTGTAAACAATATATTGATAATTATGTTTGTGCGCTTATTGTGTTGTATACAACGAATGTATATATGTACATTGCACCTTACTCTGGTCTCACAAGCCACATAATTTACCTGAAAAAAATAAAGTAGTGGAAAAAGCAAGATACCTTCGAATGGGAGTAAAAAAAAAAGTTTACCGGGTGAGCGGCATTCGCCGCTGTTGCCATACACGGCTCATTTTCTGCCAATTTTATGCCTCTATATCTTGGTAATTACTGATGGCAAAATAAATTTTGGGGGCTTAAAACAATCAGAAAAATAATCTTAACATTTTCACAAGAAATTTTGTTTTTTTCGAATATTTTTCAACATCAGGGGACACTTCAGGATTTGGGGTTTTGACAGTCTAAGGGTTAAAAGGAAGGTCGGCTGACATAATTATTCCCAGGTCTTTTATGTGTTCCTTTCGTTCTATTTGGTGACCCTCTTGAGTTTTATGTAGTGTTCCCTTTGAGTTTTTCATTCTTTCCATGCCTAAGCAGCTGGAACTTATCACCATTGAATGTCATGTTGTTCTCCACTCCCCACTGGAAAACCCTGCTTATGTCTTTCTGTACTTTTTCAGTGTCCTCTACCATAGGGACTTTCATGCCCATGGCCCTCATTTTGCGTGCTATCAGGCCATGATCGCATTTGTCAAATGCCTTTGTAAAATCTGTGTAAATCACATCGTTTTGGTTGTCTTCCACTGCCTCTGTAATTCTGTCATAATGGTTCAGCAGCTGTGACAGGCATGATCGTCCTGCTCTAAAACCATGCTGGTTGGGGTTATGCTGGTCCATGAAATTTGTAATCTGCCGTCTCATCACTCTTTCGAAGATTTTTATGATGTGAGAAGTTAGGGCTACTGGTCTGTAATTTTTAGCTAGTGCTCTAGTACCTCCCTTCTGCAAAGGAGCTATGTCTGTGCTCTTTAAGGCCTCCGGTATTTCACCTAGGTCTAAGTTCTTTCTCCAAAGAATACTGAGGGCTCATGCTAATTTTACTTTGCACTTCTTTATAAACAGAGCATTCCATGAATCTGGTCCAGGTGCTGAATGAGTGGGCATGTTGTCCATTTCTTTTTCGAAATCTATGGGATTTGTACTAATGTCAGTTAGTTGGTCTGCGTGGGCGTCTGCTGAAGTGAAAAATATTTCTGCATTTTCTACCTTGCTGTTATTTAGTGGGTTGCTGAACACTGACTCATACTGTTCTTTTAGGATTTCACTCATTTCCTGTTCATCATCAGTATATGAATCTCCTCTCAATAATGGTCCAATTCTACAGGTAGTTCTTAGCTTGGATTTTGCATAGGAATAAAAATATTTTGGGTTTCTTGCAATGTCCTGTATGGCCCTTTGTTCCCTTTGTACTTCTGTTAGGTATGACATTCAAAGTTTTTGCTCTAATTCAGTGATCTCTCGGCTAAGACTATCTTTCCTCTGCTGCAGCGTATTACCACCAATATCATTTTACAACTTACCTGAGTTAACAGACAAACATTTTCAACTAGATTTATTATGTACACACACATATACATGCATAGGGCCAGGGGCTATGGCTCGACCCCTGCAACCACAATTAGGCGAGTACATGCATACGCATGTGTGCACACACACATTATCACATTTAAACAGGATTAGCAATATGTTTAGAAGAGCACAATTCATGCCATTAACAAGTGACTGTGGTTGTGGGTAACAATTAGGCATCACTATTAGAGCAAGCAAACTATATTTCACAAATAAGATCAAATTAAACTTCAATAAGTGTCTTGAAATTTGAAAAATAATAAAGAGAAGTGTACTATAAAAAAGTACATAATAAAAAGCACTACTGTACTTCAGCTTATAGTACATGGATATCAATTCCTACTCAAAATCTTAAGCTTCACTGTGAAGCTATAGTTGGCTTTAGGATATTAAATGAACACATACCATCAGACAATAACCAGATCATAAATCCCAAGAGATGAGACACACATGAACACTCTTGACACTTTGTGAAGATTACATCCCATAGAGTTATTAATCATATACCTCTGTCTGCTGCAAGGTCTCCTAAAGTACATCAATTGGTACTGTGCAGAGATAGCATCCCTACCTTGTTGACTTGCTTTTCACTTGTTTGCCCTTCTCCTTAATAGAGGGAGAGAATTCGGTGACAGAAACAGATGTGGCAGCAATAGCACCACCTGCCACCTGGCCAGCTCTCCCACCTGCAAGCCTGAGACTGACTCGTGACCCCACAGAGAAGGCTCGAACACGGGCAGGCTCAGCTGGGCTCACTTCCAGTCTATAGTTGTTGTTGACCCACACAGGAGGGATGGAGAGGGCAGGAGGAAGGAGCAACAGGACCAGTGTTACTACAGTTACTGTTTTAGCAACACAAAGCAGTGGCACCACAGAACATGGCAGAACACTTCCTATTATTGTGCCCACATTCACTACATTCCTAGACACATACCATTCACAGCATCATTCCTCACATTTTGCCACAACCTGAGTATTAGTAGGACAAGCATATGTAGACCTTTATAAGTCATCCACTATGTCAATTTTATAAAAGTAATTTTTCACTTATGTAGTGTTAAAATTAATGCATAACAGCACTAAGTTCATCATCCATTCTGGTAAGCTATGCAAAATTCATGAAAAATGGACTATATTGTTTATAAGTACGTATATGGAAAAAATTTAAATATACATCACTGTACAGAAACCACATGCATTTTTATATACAGTAAAGATCCTTAACTAGTATATACTGGAAAAATATACAATATAATTCTAAGGAACATAGAGCAAAGGAACACCTATTTGCCTTTGTAAAAAGCTATGCTTTCTATGCGAGATGAAAGGCAGTCACACCAAATCTAATCTCTGGCATGAAAGGTGCCATACTTAGGATTCAATTCATAAAATACCCACACTTGCAGAAAAAAAAAAATGTTAAGATGACATTTTGGCCAGTCTACGACCACTGTCAAGACAATGACAAAAGTTCTTGACCATGGTCCAGGATAGACCAAAATGTTGTCTTACTTTCTTTTTGAAAGTGTGGGTATTTTGTGAATAATCTTAACAATGTTACAGTTCTTTGAGGCTTTTATGATAATTTATACATTACTCTTTCAAAAATAAATTTGAATTCAACTACAGTAGTCAGGATGTGACACATCATATTCTTGTTTTAATTAAAGGACTGCAAGAGACTCTTGGCCCTAACAACCCTAACTTAACCTAACCTAACCCAACCCAACCCAACCAACTTAACCCCACCTCATACCTCTTCAACCTTCTCCCCATTACCTACACCAGGGCTACTCAACCAGTATGAGCAAAGGTCCACTTGGACAAGTACCAATGTATGCAAAGGTCCGGATATATTTTTTAAATGCAATCAAGAAAAGCAACAAATCCGAGTATAGGTCAGTGTACTCACCATTTTCTATTAAATTCATTTTCAATCCTCATCTTATAAAAATTGACAAAATATGAAGATAGTATGAAAAAATAATTTTTACATTATATCAAACAAGTTTTGGATTTTTTAATCAAATTGGTTTAAATGGAGTTTTCAAACTGAAAAATTAATATATATACTGATTAACAGAATGGTATATAATAAAAATTACACTACAACAGAATTTGAAGTTTTATTAAAAAAAAAAAAAAAATTCTGAATTTTAACATGTGAAGATCAACAACACTGGTGTAATCTGTGCATGATTGTAGGTAAGTTGTTTTTGTATCATGTATGTGTGCCTGTGTACTGTTTTTCTGTTATGCTAGTTTAGTGAGAGAAATGACACTTGCTTCATGTTAATTCCTGAAATCTTGGTACTAATGGAGCAATAACTAGTCAAAGACAGTGGAGGAGGTGTTCACTGGTCATACAGGAGTGGAACTTGTTCTTCACGAAGTTCATAGTTGAGAACACAGACTAGGTGGACCCAAACACTGAGAATCTGGACTGCTAATCTGTGAAGCGTTGGGAAATTTGCACTGGATCTTTCCTTTGATCAAGATGTTTCTGGTGCACAATCACAGAGTACTTGTCTCAGCATCACATTCTCTTGAAAGTCAATGAGTTTCAGCTGAATTTTTGCAACATCTACCCATTTGAAGGCTTGTTTTGCTTCGACTGAGAATTCTGTGATATCCACCACTAGAAAGGGGTTTTGAAAGAACACCAGCAACTGTTTTCCAAGAACAAAGTCATCAAAGTGTAACTTGATATTTTTGATCAGCTTCTCAATAAAATAGACATACTTAGTATCTGTTTCATCATTATGTTGCTCCAAAAGTCTGGGGAAATGTAAAAGTTGGCTCCAAACATTGTTAGTGAAAAGTTCCAATTTCTTTTGGAAAGCTTGAATTGTTGAGATCATGTTGAAGATCGTGTGTTTTTCCCCTTGCAGTTTAACATTAAGATCGTTCAGATGTGACATTACGTCTGTCAAAAATCCAACACTCTCCATTTTCTTGTCATCTTCCAAAAAATCAGAAAATGTCTTTGCTTTCACACTGTTTTGATCCGTGAGGAAAGCCTGTAACTTTTTTGTGACTGCCCAAAATCACTCCAAAACCCTTCCCTTCCTCAATCATCTCACACTGTTGTGCAGAAGTAAATCATCATAATATGCATTGACCTCAGTTAGAAAGCTTTGGAGTAGATGGTGTTGTAGCGCTGATGCTGATCGAAGGAAGTTTATTAGCTTCATAATAATCTCAATGAGGTCACCATACTCATCTCCCAGACTGGCACACAGTACTGATTGTTGGATAATGCAGTGATAAGTTATCATGTCGGGATTATCTTCCTTTAATCTTGCGACTAGTCCCCTCTCTCGACCAACCATGGCAGGAGCTCCATCTGTGGTCAGTGAAATGATGGTTTGACATCAATATTTCTTGATTGAAAGTTGCACCAGGGTCGCCAGACTTCCCAGCCCATATGCGGCCAAACTCTCTTTCCAAAAATGTCAACTTCAATGCATAAGTGATAATTACCAATATGAATTACCACTGACTGGAAGAAAATATCACTATTGAGCTATGCTAGAATACAGTATTCCATTCAGTGTATGCATTCCATTCCGATAGAATAATGCATTAATCCCGCTCTTGTGCACCACCTGATCCTGAACATGGCAACAGCTGTTATTTAACTAAGCTTTCTCCTGAAGCCTGCAGCCCAACTAGAACACTCAGAAGGTCCAGATTTGGACCTCAGGCTGCCAACTGAGTAGCCCTGACCTATACCCCTCACTATCCCATCTTTCTCCCAACAGTTCCTTATATCTTACCCTACATGACTCATGAAATTGTAATGACATGATTGCAAACAAACCATACTATGGACTAGCTGGCCCAGTGGCTAATGCGACGGTCTGGAGTTTTGAGACACTGATCGCGGGTTCTAACCCCGCCTGTGGTATGGTTTATCTTACCCTAACTACCTTCTCCTTTAATTTATAAACTTTCACTTCTCTCTTACTCACTAATGACATTCTCTTCATACCCCATTTACTTCCAACTCTCACTCTATCACTGTAACTTAATAATAATCTGATATATCTGTAGCCCCTCTTAAAACATGCACATCCAGAAGTCTACCCATCAACCTTTTATCTATTAGGAGTCTAATAAACTGCTGTCATTATGCTCTATAAAATAACTTGTGTGCTTATTTATTCACTTCTTAAAATACATATTATCTACCAAACCACTTTTTATACAAAGTTCAATTAAAGGCCCCCCATTTACCCCTGACACTCTAAACTTACCTACTATGCCCTCTACAACAGTTTCTCCCACTTCAGCATTTAGATCTCCACAACAATTACTTTTCCACTTGGTTCAAAACTCCCTAAACACTTGCTTAACATCTCTCAAAACCTCTCTTTCTCCTCTACATTCCTTTCTTCCTCATGTACATAATCCTTGAATTTATACAATTATATTCCCACTTTTCCTTCTATAGCTGATCAGTCAACATTACCCATATGCCTTCCTTAGCTCTAACACTCAGATACATCTGACCTAATTACATTTATTTCTCCCCACTGAAAATCACTGAGCCCTTAACTTTGTTTCACTCAGAGCCAGGACATCCAACTCCTTTTCATTCACAATCAACTCTTTCTTATCATCTAAACCACATCCATGTACATTCAAACATCCCAATTTTTTTTTTTATTATTATCACACCGGCCGATTCCCACCAAGGCAGGGTGGCCCGAAAGAGAAAAACTTTCACCATCATTCACTCCATCACTGTCTTGCCAGAAGGGTGCTTTACACTACAGTTTTTAAACTGCAACATTAACACCCCTCCTTCAGAGTGCAGGCACTGTACTTCCCATCTCCAGGACTCAAGTCCAGCCTGCCGGTTTCCCTGAACCCCTTCATAAATGTTACTTTGCTCACACTCCAACAGCACGTCAAGTATTAAAAACCATTTGTCTCCATTCACTCCTATCAAACACGCTCACGCATGCCTGTTGGAAGTCCAAGCCCCTCGCACACAAAACCTCCTTCACCCCCTCCCTCCAACCTTTCCTAGGCTGACCCCTACCCTGCCTTCCTTCCACTACAGACTGATACACTCTTGAAGTCATTCTGTTTCACTCCATTCTCTATACATGTCCAAACCACCTCAACAACCCTTCCTCAGCCCTCTGGACAACAGTTTTGGTAATCCCGCACCTCCTCCTAACTTCCAAACTATGAATTCTCTGCATTATATTCACACCACACATTGCCCTCAGACATGACATCTCCACTGCCTCCAGCCTTCTCCTCGCTGCAACATTCATCACCCATGCTTCACACCCATATAAGAGCGTTGGTAAAACTATACTCTCATACATTCCCCTCTTTGCCTCCAAGGACAAAGTTCTTTGTCTCCACAGACTCCTAAGTGCACCACTCACCCTTTTCCCCTCATCAATTCTATGATTCACCTCATCTTTCATAGACCCATCCGCTGACACGTCCACTCCCAAATATCTGAATACATTCACCTCCTCCATACCCTCTCCCTCCAATCTGATATCCAATCTTTCATCACCTAATCTTTTTGTTATCCTCATAACCTTACTCTTTCCTGTATTCACTTTTAATTTTCTTCTTTTGCATACCCTACCAAATTCATCCACCAATCTCTGCAACTTCTCTTCAGAATCTCCAAAGAGCACAGTGTCATCAACAAAGAACAACTGTGACAACTCCCACTTTATATGTGATTCTTTATCTTTTAACTCCACGCCTCTTGCCAAGACCCTCGCATTTACTTCTCTTACAACCCCATCTATAAATGTATTAAACAACCATGGAGACATCACACATCCTTGTCTAAGGCCTACTTTTACTGGGAAATAATTTCCCTCTTTCCTACATACTCTAACTTGAGCCTCACTATCCTTGTAAAAACTCTTCACTGCTTTCAGTAACCTACCTCCTACACCATACACCTGCAACATCTGCCACATTGCCCCCCTATCCACCCTGTCATATGCCTTTTCCAAATCCATAAATGCCACAAAGACCTCTTTAGCCTTATCTAAATACTGTTCACTTATGTGTTTCACTGTAAACACCTGGTCCACACACCCCCTACCTTTCCTAAAGCCTCCTTGTTCATCTGCTATCCTATTCTCCGTCTTACTCTTAATTCTTTATTTATTTATTTATTTATTTATTTAAAAATTTGAGCACACATACAGAGGTACAACAAATACAGGTAAGAGCAGTATGCCAAAGCCACTTATACTATGCATAGCATTACGGGCTGGCTTAAAATTAACTTAAGATTAACTAAGCAATGATGAAATCACTTTACACTTTACACTTACACACACTTACACATACACTTTACCAGGTACACTCAACAAACTTATCCCCCTATAATTTTTGAACTCTCTTTTGTCCCCTTTGCCTTTATACAAAGGAACTATGCATGCTCTCTGCCAATCCCTAGGTACCTTACCCTCTTCCATACATTTATTAAATAATTGCACCAACCACTCCAAAACTATATCCCCACCTGCTTTTAACATTTCTATCTTTATCCCATCAATCCCGGCTGCCTTACCCCCTTTCATTTTACCTACTGCCTCACGAACTTCCCCCACACTTTTATGTTTATATAACCCAGTATATTCCTTCAAACCTAAATATGTAACACAGTAATTAACCTTTGAACCTAAATATGTAACATAGTAATTAATGTTGGATAACCCAATACAATAAAAAATATGACTTTTTCCATGGTTAGAGATTACACCTTGAAATAATTATATAATAAGTATTCCTAATACAAAGTGTTAGAAGACTAAAGCAGTAAAATATTAGAATAAGAATTAATTATTTGCAAAAATTTATAAGAACATAAGAAAGGAGGAGCACTGCAGTCAGCCTGTTAGCCCATACTAGGCAGGTCCTTCACAATCCATCCCACTAACAGAATATCTGCCCAACTCAGTTTTCAATTCTACCAAGGAACAAGCTTTGATAATTCTATTAACTCATGTGCAAGTCCCACTCCAATCCAACCCCTCTCACTCATGTATTTATCCAACCTAAATTTGAAACTACACAAGGTCTTAGCCTCAATAACCCTACTAGGCAGACTGTTCCACTCATCAACTACCCTATTTTCAAATCAATACTTTCCTATATTCTTTCTAAATCTAAACTTGTCTAATTTGAATCCATTATTTTGTGTTCTCTCTTGGAGAGATATCCTCAAGACCTCATTAACATCCCCTTTATTAATGCAAATCTTCCACTTGTACACTTCAATCATATCTCCCCTCATTTTTCGTCTTACAAGGGAGTGCAATTTAAGGGACTTCAATCTTTCTTCATATGAAAGATTTCTAATGCAGTGAATTAATTTTGTCATTCGTTGCTGAATGTTTTCTAATGAATTTATATCCATTCTGTAAAATGGAGACCAGGACTGAGTTGCATAATCTACGTGAGGCCTTACTAATGACGTATAAAGCTGAAGTACAACATAACCACTGGACTTCTGTTGCTTACACTTCTTGATATAAATCTCAGCAATCTAGCAATCTATTTGCCTTATTACGCACGCTTAGGCACTGCTGTCTTGGTATAAGGTTGCTGCTTATCATAACCCCCAAATCCTTTTCACATTCTATACGGCTAAGTTCAACATTATTAAGCTGGTAGGTGCTAGGGTTATGAACATTTCCGAGCTTTAGAACTTTACATTTATCTACACTGAACTGCATCTACCACTTTTCTGACCCCGAACTGAGTTTGTCTAAATCCTCTTGAATTTCCGAGACATCAACGTCTGAATCAATTGTCCTACCTATCTTCGTGTCATCAGCAAATTTGCTTATGTCACTAGTAATTCCATCATCAAGGTCATATATATATATATATATTACAACAACAATGGGCCTAAAACTGATCCCTGCAGAATGCCACTTGTTAAAGATCCCCACTCAGATTTAACCCCATTTATGCACACTCTCTGCTTCCTATTAGTAAGCCATAAGAACATAAGAAAGAAGGAACACTGCAGCAGGCCTACTGACCCATGCAGAGCAGGTCCATGACCCCCCCCCCCCTGATTAGCCCAATAACCCACTCAGTCTGGTCACCTCCACTCAAGGAAGCAGCACGGCACCAGACCCAGCAGCACAAGCTAGTCAGATCCAACTCACACCCACTCACATCCACTCATGTATTTATCTAACCTATTTTTAACCCTTTCAGGGTCAAGAGGCCCTCTCCTAAACTTGTTCTCAGGGTCGAAAATTTTTCGGAGAAAAAAAAAAAAATTATTTTTTCTTATGAAATGATAGAGAATCTTTTCCCGATCATAATGACACCAAAAGTATGAAATTTGATGGAAAACTTACGGAATTATGCTCTTGCAAAGTTAGCGGTCTCGCCGATGTTTATTCATCGGCGATTCCGCCCACTTTGAGCCCTATTTTTGGCCAATTCCTGTGTACTAGTCGACAAAAATCATATTTATTTCGCTAGAACTCCATTTTTTCTATTGAATGAGTACAAGAAACCACTCATTTACCAATTTCAATTATCCAATAAAGTGGTTAGAAATTGGCAATTTTGCCAATTTCACACAAATTTCAGAAGATGCCAATTTCCAAATAGGGTTCAGAATAAACAAGAAAGACATTCCTGGCACTAAAATAACAAGTTCTCTGTTTGTTAGTCACATTCCCAGGCCCCTCTTATATTTCTTTTGCTTTCCACTTTGAATTTTTATTCTTACAAAAAATAGAAGATATACTGTTATGCAGACTACTGCATTAGTGTAGAAATGGTATAAATAATATCTGTGCACTTGTGAAAGAATATTAGACTCACCAGTTGCCGTGTATTGGACGCTTGGCATGATTTGTTTACTTTTGAACTTTGGTAAAAATCGAACATTTCTGCTCCTTCGAGCTCAATTTCAAGGTACTTTTCATTGTGAAACCAGTCAAAATCATCTCAATTTCTGTAATATGTCTTCCATTCTATAAAATGAGACCAGGAAAACTAGAATACAACCATAAATACCATATGAAAATACAGTGCAAAGTCGCTGTTTTACACTAAAAACACGGTTCAAGTTTTTTTTTCTTATTACGCACTGTGTGCTGCAGGATTTTTTTATACTGTGCACACTGACCACACAGACCCATTCTTTCATATGTAGTCCTACCAGCTTTCTCTCGCTAGATTTGAATGCGCTAGAATTTAGGCATAGTAGTACGTCAATAACCCTGGTGCGTAAGCCGTACTAGTACATCGAAAACCCTGAAAGGGTTAAAACTACACAATGTTTTAGCCTCAATAACTGTTTGTTCCACTCATCAACAACTCTATTACCAAACCAATGCTTTCCTATATCCTTCCTGAATCTGAATTTTTCCAACTTGAAACCATTGCTGCGAGTCCTGTCTTGGCTGGAAATTTTCAGCACACTATTTACATCCCCTTTATTTATTCCTGTTTTCCATTTATACACCTCGATCATATCCCCCCTAATTCTACGCCTTTTGAGAGAGTGCAGATTCAGGGCCCTCAGTCTATCCTCATAGGGAAGAATTCTGATACATGGGATCATCTTTGTCATCCTCCTCTGTAGGTGTTCCAGAGCATTTATATCCATTCTGTAATACAGTGACCAGAACTGAGCAGCATAATCTAAATGAGGCCTAACCAAGGATATATAGAGTTGAAGAACATGACATCACTTTTCCCCCAATGCCATGAACAGCCACTTTCTTCAACAGTCTCTGATGTGGTACTCTATCAAAAGCCTTAATAAAATCTAAATAAACAATATCGAATTCTTTATCCTGATCAACGGCCTCAAAAGCTTTGTTGAAGAAGGTTAATAAATTAGTTAGGCAGGAACTGCCCCTGGTGAATCCATGTTGAGTATCATTAATCAAACTATGCCTATCGAGATGGCTTCTTATATTATTAGCTATAATTAACTCTAGTAATTTGCCTACAATTAAGGTTAGGCTTAGTGGGCAGTAATTTGACGGTAACGACTTGTCCCCTGCTTTAAAAATAGGAATTACATTAGCCATCTTCCACATATCAGGCACTACACCTGTTTGAAGAGATAAATTAAAAATAATAATTAAAGGTTCACAGGGTTCCATTTTGCATTCCTTAGCCCGTAAACGGTCCAAGCAGATCTACATTCACATGCGTAGTGCTCCAAAAGTAGATCTACTTTTTTTTACATATTTTCAAATAAAAAACACGTAGATCAAAGTTTTTTACACGTTTTCAAATTTAAAAAAAAAAAAATGATGATCTACTTTTTTTACATACTATCAAATGTTGAAAAACGTACATGCATTTGGACTGTTTACGGGTTAAGAACCCTTGAAAAAAGCTCATCAGGACCAGGCGATTTATTTTGCTTCAAGTGGTCTATCTGTTTGATAACCATTTTGCTAGTGACTGTGATATTACATAATTTATCTTCTTCAGGCCCACTGTTATTGGGATATTATTAGTGTCTTCCTGAGTAAAAACCGAGAGAAAATAATTATTAAAAATAGAGCACATTTCATTCTCTTTGTCAGTAAGAACATTTCATCTCTTTGTCAGTAAGAACTCCATAGTTATTTTTAAGGGGACCTATCTTATCTCTAACTTTTGTTCTATACACCTGGAAAAAAAACTTTTAGGGTTAGATTTTGAATCCCTAGCAACTTTAATTTCATAGTCCTGTTTAGCTTTTCTTATCCCCTTTTCAACGTCCCTCTTAATGTCAATATACTGATTCATAATAAGACCCTCACCTCTTTTGATACGCTTATAAATGCCTTTCTTCTGCCCTAAAAGATATTTGATCCTATTATTCATCCATTTTGGATCATTTCTATTCAATCTAATTTCTTTATACGGGATAAATGTTCTTTGAGCAGCATGTATAGTGTTCAGAAAACTCTCATATTGATAGCTCATTCGTTACCCCAGTCCACAGATGGCAAGTGTTCTCTAAGCCCATTGTAATCTGCTAAGCGAAAATCTGGGACCGTTACTGAGTTATCCCAACTATCATACTTCCATTCAATGCTAAAGGTAATTGATTTATGATCACTTGTGCCGAGTTCCTCTGTAATTTCTAAATTATTAACAAGGGTTTCCTTGTTTGCCAGAACCAAATCAAGCAGGTTATTTCCCCTTGTAGGTTCTGTCACAAACTGCTTCAAAAAAACAATCCTGAACTACTTCTAAGAAATCGTTAGATTCTAAATTCCCAGTCAAAAAATTCCAATCAATCTGACTAAAGTTGAAATCCCCTAGAATTACTACGTTATCGTGCCTGGTGGCCTTAACAATTTCCTCCCATAATAGTCTCCCTTGGTCCCTATCTAAGTTTGGGGGACGGTATATCACACCTAAAATCAATTTTTCATGCCGCTCTGAAAATTCTATCCAAAGAGACTCTGTATGTGTTATTTCAGATTTTATACATGTTTTTATGCAACAGTTCAAGCGATCTCGGACATACAGTGCCACCCCACCCCCCCCTCCCGACACTTCTGTCCACCTGGAATAATTTAAAACCCTGTATGTGACATTCAGCAGGCATGTCCCGATTTTTCGTATTGAACCACGTATCAGTTAAGGTAAATACATCAATGTTACCTGCACTAGCAACTAATCTCAACTCATCCATTTTATTTCTATCACTACGACTATTTGTGTAATATATATTTAACCCTTTGACTGTTTTGGTCATATATATACGTCTTATGAGGCACCGTTTTTGACGTATATATACTCATAAGTTCTAGCGGCTTCAAATCAAGCAGTAGAAAGCTGGTAGGCCCACATGTGAGAGAATGGGTCTGTGTGGTCAGTGTGTACCATATAAAAGAAATACTGCAGCACGCAGTGCATAATGAAAAAAAAAAAACTCCAACCGTTTTTTTTAATTAAAATGCCGACTTTGTGGTCTATTTTTGTATAGTATTTATGACTGAATTCTCGTTTTCTTGGTCTCATTTGATAGAATAGAAAACATATTATAGAAATAGTGGTGATTTTGATTGGTTTTACTATGAAAAGAACCTTGAAATGGAGCTCAAAGTAGGGGAAATGTTTGATTTTTGCCGATGTTCAAAAGTGAACAAATGATGTCATTTTCCAATAAATGTCCGAGTAGCCATTCTAATATGCAGTCATGAATGGGTTGACATTATTTATACAATTATCACAATATTGCAGTAGTCTGTATAACAATAAATCTTCTATTTTTTGTTTGAATAAAAATTCAAAATAGAAAGCAAGAGTAATATCTGAGGGGCCTGGAGACATGACTGATGAACAAAGAAAATGTTATTTTAGAGCCAGAAATGTCTGCATTGTTCATTCTGGACCCTATTTTGAAATTGTCATATTTTTTAATTTTCGTGAAGTTGGCCAAACTGCAAATTTCTGACCATGTTATTGGGTAGTTGAAATCGGTAAATGGGCAGTTTCCTGTACCCAATCGATAGAGAAAAAATGGAGTTCTAAAGAAATAGCAATGAGTTTGGTCGACTGGAACAATGGAATTAGCCGAAAATAGAACTCAAAGTGGGTGAAATCGCCGATTCGTAAATATCGCCGAGGTTGCTAACTTCATGAGAGCATAATTCAATCAGTTTTCAACCAAATTTCGTTCTTTTGGTGTCATTACAATCGGGAAAAGATTCTCTATCATTTCATAAGAATTTTTTTTTTTTTTTGAAAATTTTGCGACACCAGGAGACACCTCAGGATTTGGGGTTGCGACAGTCAAGGGGTAAGGTACCTCCCTTCTTTTTACCCTTCCTGCTCCTTTCTGCTCTTCCACTATACCTATTACTGTCCTCGTTACTATTAAGATTTATAATTTCAAAGCCTAAATCCATGTTCTGACACTCTTTGTTTTCCATTTCTAAACCCATACCTCTAACTAGTCCTAGTTTAAAATCCTAACAACACCCTCAACTGAGCTAGCAAGAAAACCCACACCTGCCCTTGATAAGTAAACCCCATCCCTGGCATACATGTCATTCTGGCCATAGAAGTGGTCCCAGTTGTCGATGAATGGTACTGCATTATCCTTACAGTGTTTGTCCAGCCAACAACTAATACCAACTGCTCTGGACAACCATTCATTTCCAGCACCCCTTCTTGGCAAAATGCCACATATAATAGGGTGCCCCCCCTTCTTCCTAATTATGTCTATTGCTGTCCTGTACCTCCTAACTAAATCCTCACTTCTATGCTTGTCTACATCATTACCTCCAGCACTGAGGCAGATAATAGGAGTGACCCCATTACCGTTCATGATGTTGTCAAGCCGGTTAACAATGTACTGAATATTGCATGTGGAATAATGTTTGGCTAAGCCTCTTCCCATATTTGTAGTGCTAAAACACCTTGAAATACATCTAATATAAGAAACTATTGTATATAGTGTTAAACATTAAAACCAATAAATAACTAAAAACCAATCAGAGGTAGGTGTCAATAGTTTTAAAAAGTAATTATTACTGCTGCTTTTACATCACTTTTACCAACAAGTGATTATACAGTGGACCCTCAACCAGAGATGGCATCGATTAAAGATAAATCTGACAGCGATACATTTTAACGCAAAAATTTTGCCTCGACTAGCGCTTAAAAACCCGACCAGCGCTATTCTTTCCGTACGAGACGCGTGCACTTTGGCCTGAGCGTGCCTCACTTGTCCCGTGGGTGCCAGTGTTTACAAGCCAGCAGCCAACCACCGCGGTCGCTTCCAAACATACAACTGGAACATTTCATATTATCACAGTCATTGTAGTGATTGCACTTGCAAAATAAGTCACCATGGGCCCCAAGAAAGCTTCTAGTGCCAACCCTACAGCAAAAAGGGTGAGAATTACTATGGAGATGAAGAAAGAGATCATTGCTAAGTATGGAAGTGGAGTGCGTGTCTCTGAGCTGGTCAGGTTGTATAATAAACCCCAATCAACCATCGCTACTATTGTGGGCAAGAAAACGGCAATCAAGGAAGCTGTTCTTGCCAAAGGTGCAACCATGTTTTCGAAACTGAGATCGCAAGCGGTAGAAGATGTTGAGAGACTCTTATTGGTGTGGATAAACGAGAAACAAATAGCATCTCTCAAGCGATCATATGTGAAAAGGCTAGGAAGTTGCATGACGGTTTAATTAAAAAAATGCCAGCAACTAGTGATGTGAGTGAATTTAAGGCCAGCAAAGGTTGGTTTGAGAGATTTAAGAAGCTTAGTGGCATTCATAGTGTGATAAGGCATGGTGAGGCTGCCAGTTCAGACCACAAAGCGGCTGAAAAATATGTGCAGGAATTCAAGAAGTACATAGACAGTGAAGGACTGAAACCTGAACAAGTGTTTAATTGTGACGAAACAGGCCTGTTTTGGAAGAAAATGCCAAGCAGGACGTACATTACTCAGGAGGAAAAGGCACTCCCAGGACATAAGCCTATGAAAGACAGGCTTACTCTGTTGATGTGTGCCAATTATAGTGGTGATTCCAAAGTGAAGCCTTTATTGGTGTATCACTCTGAAACTCCCAGAGTGTCCAGGAAAAACAATGTCGTCAAGGCTAATTTGTGTGTGCTGTGGAGGGCAAACAGTAAGGCATGGGTCACTAGGGACTTTTTCTATGACTGGTTACACCATGCATTTGCCCCCAATGTGAAAAATTACCTAATTGAAAAGAAATTAGACCTTAAGTGCCTCCTGGTATTAGACAATGCTCCTGGTCATCCTTCAGACGTGGCAGAGCGACTTTCTAGGGACATGAGCTTCATTAAGGTGAAGTTTTTGCCTCCTAATACCACTCCTCTCCTGCAGCCCATGGACCAGCAGATCATTTCCAACTTCAAGAAACAGTACACAAAAGCTATGTTTGAAAGGTGCTTTGTAGTGACCTCAGAAATTCAACTGACTCTAAGAGAATTTTGGAAAGATCATTTTACCATCCTCAATTGCGTAAACATTATAGGTAAGGCTTGGGAGGAAGTGACTAAGAGGACCTTGAACTCTGCTTGGAAAAAACTGTAGCCAGAATGTGTAGACAAAAGGGATTTTGAAGGGCTTGAGGCTAACCCTGAGAATCCTATGCCAGTTGAGGAATCCATTGTGGCATTGGGGAAGTCCTTGGGGTTGGAGGTTAGTGGGGAGGATGTGGAAGAGCTGGTGGAGGAGGACAATGAATAACTAACCACTGATGAGCTGCTAGATCATCTTGAACAGCAAGAGGGCAGACCTGAGGAAACTGCTTCGGAGGAGGGGATAGAGATATTGAAGAAGTTGCCTACTTCTAAGATTAAGGAAATGTGTGCAAAGTGGCTTGAAGTGCAAACCTTTTTTGATGAAAATCACCCTGACACAGCTACTGCAAGCCATGTTGACAACCTGTACACTGACAATGTTGTGAACCACTTTAGGAAAGTCATAAAAGAACGAGAGGTACAGGTATCTATGGACAGATATGTTGTGCAACAGAGGTCCAGTGACTCTGAAGCTGGTCCTAGTGACATTAACCCTTTGAGGGTCGACAGGTCCTCTCCGAGACTCGTTCTCAGGGTCGGCCAAATTTAAAAAAAAAAAAAAAAAAAATAATTTTGTCTTATGAAAAGATAGAGAATCTTTTCCCGATCATAATGACACCAAAATTATGAAATTTGATGGAAAACTTACGGAATTATGCTCTTGCGAAGTTAGCGGTCTCGGCGATGTTTACGCATCGGCGATTTTGCCCACTTTGAGCCCTATTTTCGGCCAATTCCACTGCACTAGTCGACAAAAAACATGAATATTTCGCTAGAACTCCATTTTTTCTATCGAATGAGTGCAAAAAATCATCTATTTACCAATTTCAACTATCCAGTACAGTGGTCAGAATTTAGCAATTTTGCCAATTTCACACAAATTTCAAAAGATGCCAATTTCCGAATAGGGTCCAGAATAAACAAGAAAGACACTCCTGGCACTAAAATGACATTTCCTTTGTTCATTAGTCACGTCTCAAGGCCCCTCTTACATTCTTTTGCTTTCCACTTTTAATTTTTATTCTCACAAAAAATAGAAGATTTTCTGTTATGCAGACTACTGCATTAGTGTAAAAAATGGTATAAATAATATTGGCACACTTGCAAAAGAATATTAGACTCACCAGTTGATGTGTATTGGACGCTTGGCATGATTTGTTTACTTTTGAACTTTGGTAAATATCGAACATTTCTGCTACTTTGAGCTCAATTTCAAGGTACTTTTCATTGTAAAACCAGTCAAAATCATCTCAATTTCTGTAATATGTCTTCCATTCTATAAAATGAGACCAAGAAAACTAGAATACAACAATAAATACCATATGAAAATACAGTGCAAAGTCGCTGTTTTA
This sequence comes from Cherax quadricarinatus, assembly GCF_038502225.1. NCBI lineage: Eukaryota > Metazoa > Arthropoda > Malacostraca > Decapoda > Parastacidae > Cherax > Cherax quadricarinatus. The sequence continues at coordinate 18,569,555 of NC_091297.1, read as the reverse complement.
TTCCAAAAAAACGGTCAAAGTTTTTTTTTTTCTCATTATGCACTGTGTGCTGCAGGATTTTTTTTATACTGTGCACACTGACCACATAGACCCATTCTTTCATATGTAGGCCTACCAGCTTTCTCCCACTAGATTTGAGGGCGCTAGAATTTAGGCGTACTAGTACGTCAAAAACCCTGGGTCGTAAGCCGTACTAGTACGGCCGAAACCCTCAAAGGGTTAAAAGAACAAGGGAAGTAACCCCAGAAAAAGACTTGCTACCTCAAGTGCTAATGGAAGGGGATTCCCCTTCTAAACACTAAGAAGATCAATGGTCTCCCCTCCTCCCATCCCATCAATCATCACCAGATCTTCAATAAAGGTAAGTGTCATGTAACTGTGCATGTCTTCTTCAGTTTGTGTGTATTAAAATTAATATTTCATGTGCGTAATTTTTTTTTTTCAATACTTTGGGGTGTCTTGCAAGGATTAATTTGATTTCCATTATTTCTTATGGGGAAAATTAACTTGACTAACGATTATTTCGATTAATGATGAGCTCTCAGGAACGGATTAATATCGCTGGTTGAGGGTCCACTGTATTTTTGCCATATTCAACACACCATAAAATCTTAAAGTTTTATCAGATTCTGCTCATTTTAGTCTTATTCAATTCATAATATGTATTCAGCAGACTGGCGAGCTGGCTGCTCAGCCGGCTGGGTGGCTGGTTGGCTGACTGGGTGGTTGGCTAGCTGGCTGGCTGGCTAGCTGGCTGGCTGGCTGGCTAGCTGGCTGGCTGGCTGACTTTGGCTGTCTCTCTGTCTGCATCTGTCTCAGTCTATCTTTCTATATCTCTGTCTGTCTATCTCTGTCTTTAACAGGTACACATAAGTACAGTTATTATACATATATACATAGTGTAAATTACCTAGGATAACCCAAAAATTCCAGGCAAAGTGCTATGCAGTGTTAGTAGATATAAGGCATAATAAATGTGATGTAAGTAATATGCATTTTCACTTGCTCAGGAATCAGGGAGTGGCTCATAAACCAACAGGCTTACGAGCCACTCCCTGAGACGGGAGACAAATAGATGGAAAGACACACACACACACACACACACACACACACACACACACACACACACACACACACACACAGGCAGACAGAAAGGCAGATAAGCAGAGCTAGACAGACAAATAAGCAGAGCTAGACAGACAAATAAGCAGAGCTAGACAGATAGATAGAAAGACAGACAGATAGATAGACAGACAGACAAGTTTGTGTGTAACAGTGAAAACAAATAAAGCCAGGGTTCCCTGGAGCAGTGCACGTTCATCAAGCGTCACTGCACTGTCAGCAGTTTAGTGACATTCGTTATAACACCATGGTTCAAAAAGTTTCATATATACTCCAGCATGTCTAAAATGCTGCTGAGACCTATAAATACTTTGTATATATTTCTAGACAATAGTAAATGACCAAGGCAGGTGAAAATGTTCACCTGTAGGTGTGATTGTGACTATCTGAGTACTATTTCAGTACCTAATATTAGTGTCAGAACAAAGATTGGCTATGAAATCACAAGAACTATTATACAGTTTATCAGAACATAAAAATTATGTATATAAATTAAAATAAAAACGAGAAAAAAGGTATATCGGCAACACTTCTGCAAGCGGCAGGACTTGATGTTGCCGTCAGGAGAGCATCCAACGCCAACTTCGTGGGCATATATCTCAGTAAGTACTAACCCTAATTTTTTTTTTTATCCTATAACGTAGAAAAATGAGCTCCTCATTTAATTTTTTTTTTTTCAAAATATTCGGAGTGCTACGCGAGTAAACGTAGATCTACGTTTGGACAGTTTAAGGGTTAAATGTTGAATACATTTATGACTAACAATAAAGTGTGAAAAGTAATTAAACGAGAAAGTGAAGGGATGATCTTGCAGTACTGCCTTATAAATGTTTTCGCTTGGAGTTCATAGGGTCATCACAGTATGCCGTTTATATATACAGTAGACTCCCGGTTTTCGTAATTAATCTGTTCCAGGGTGACTAAGCCCAAATCTAATGAATTCTGAATTAATTTTCCCCATAAGAAATAATGGAAATCCAATTGATCTGTTCCTGACACCCAAAAGTATTAAAAAAAATAATTTTTTTTACATGAAATATACAATTCTCTACACAGAAAACAATGAGACATGCAGAATAAAACATTACTAAAATGACACTTCCTTTACTGAAGACTTATTGATGAGTGATGAGACGGGAGGAGGGGAGAGGATGGAGGTGTACTATTGTTTAGAAGGGGAATCCCCTTCCATAAAGACTTCAGGTACCAAGTCCTTTTCTAGGGTTGCTTCCCTTCTTTGATTTTTAATGCCACTAGGACCAGCTTGAGAGTCTCTGGACCCCTGTCACTCAAAAAAATGTTCCAGAGAGGTCTGTTTCTGGAGTTTCTTTAAAACTTCCCTAAAATGGGACACAACATTGTCATTGTACATGTTGCCAACATGGCCTGCAACAGCTTTGTCAGGGTGATGTTCATCTATAAATGTTTGCACCTTTGTCCACATTGTACAAATGTCCTTAATCTTTGAAGAAGGCACCTTCCTCCATCATTCTTCCTCCTCCTCTGAAGCACTTTCCTGAGCTGTGGTCTGTTGTTGTTGCAGATGAAGGTCTTGCAGCTATGTAGTGAATAGCTCTTCATCGTGGTCCTCCACCAACTCTTCCACATCCTCCAAACTCACATCCAACCCCATGGAATTCCCCAGTGCCACAATAGATTCCACAACTGGCATAGGCTCCTCAGGGTCAGCCCCAAACCCTTCAAAATCCCTCTCTTGTACACATCCTGACCAAAATTTTCTCCAGAGTTCAAAGTCCTGGAAGTCACTCCCTCCCAAGCCTTACCTATAAGGTTTATGCAACTGAGGATACTGAAATGATCTTTCCAGCACTTCAAAGCACTTTTGAAACACTGCTTTGGTGTACAGTTTTTTGAAATCTGAAATGACCTGCTGGTCCATGGGCCAGAGGAGAGGAGTGGTATTAGGGGACAAGAACTTCACTGTGATGAAACGAAACTCCTGCACCATTTTCTCTTCCAAGTCTGGAGGATGAGCAGGAGCATTGTCCATTACCAGGAGGCACTTGAGTTCCAATTTATTTTCCAGGAGGTATTTTTTCACACTGGGGCCAAACACGTCATGGAACCAATCAAGGAAAATGTCTCTCATGACCCATGCCTTACTGTTTGCCTTCTACATCACACACAAATTACTCCCGACAACACCGTTTTTCTTGAACGCTCTGGGATTTTCAGAGTGATACACCAGTAAAGGCTTCACTTTGAAATCCCCACTAGCATTACTACAAAACATGAGAGTTAGCCTGTCTTTTATAGGCCCTCTCCCTCCGTATGGCCGATGTGACAGGGCGTGTGGCAGGCTAGCTGCGGGATTTTCAAGGATAGCTCCTGATCAAAGAGGCTGACCAGGTCACGACTGAACAGGACTCAGTGTGAATGCTTTGGGAAGATCCCAGAGCAGCGAGAGGACACCCCAGTGCATCGTTTCAGCATAAATAGTGGGAGTGTTGTGCAGTTTGTAAGGGTTGGGTGTGGTGTTGAGTGTGTCCAGGTCCAGACCAGTCAGTGCCTCCTCCCCCACACTGCTGGTGGGGGAGGGGGTGGGGTGTGTAGGTGAAGATGAAGGGAACACTGGTTTTGGGGAGTCACATAAGAACATAAGAAAGGAGGAACACTGCAGCAGGCCTGCTGGCCCATACTAGGCAGGTCCTTTACAATTCATCCCACTAACAAACATTTGACCAACCCAATTTTCAATGCCACCCAAGAAACAAGCTCCGATGTGCAAGTCCCACTCAAATCCAACCCTTCAAACTCATGTACTTATCCAACCTTATCCATGCCCATATCTTTCATGATGTGCATGGGAAACAAATAAATGTTTTGTTTGTTGTAGGCAGGACAGTGTGAACAACAGTGCACAATCAGTGTGTAGAGAAGTGCCCCTCACCCCCCCTCCCTGGGATTGCCCTATGTGTAGTAAACAGTGACCCTCTCATAACCCCTCACTCTTGCACCTCAACCATTCAACTTCCCTGCCTCGCCCGCCCAACTCCCAGCGCCACCCTAACTGTAGAGGGTACTTTTTCCTTCCCAGCCCATGATGTCAGCAATGGCACAGGGTGTGCCGGGCTCATGGGAACTTCCACTGCAAAGACAGCACTGTGGAGTTCGACCGCGAGGCAGCTGTCAGGTGTGCCACAGGCAGTGTGCACTCAGTTCCTCAAGCTTCAACATCCATGCGCACAGTGGATGTCTGGGCACCCGGAGGGCTCTAGGTGGGAACAACCAACAGCCCCTCCCAGCAGACAAAGGTGACAGCTGCCGTGCCTTCACCTTTACAGAGGGCCTGGGATCTGCAATCAAACTGGTGTCCACCAGGACGCTGACACGTCCCCAGGGCATCTCTCCCTCGGGCTGCTAGTGGAGTCACAGACCTCTTGGACCTCTTGGGGAGTGTAGATGGTGCTCCTGCAAGCAGCAGATCCTAGCGCAGCCTGCTGCTGTTTGCATTGGCTGTCTGGCTGTCCTACCGAGGAGGGAGAGGCACCTTAGCAACATCTGTTGTTGGGGCAATGGATGCATTCCCAAGGAAGTTTGTTAATCGTTCATTACTCTGTAATTTGTTCATGATTGTAACCATGTATGGACGTGTTTATGATACATTACCTTTTTAACTTGTCATGATTGTGACCAGCTCTACCTGGAACTCATTACCTTTGTAACTTGTTATGATAGTGACCAGATCTAGTTCATTACCTTTGTAACTTGTCATGAGTGTGACCAGCTCTACCTGAAACTCATTACCTTTGTAACTAGGTGATGATTGTGGCCAGATCTAGTTCATTACCTTTGCAACTTGTTCAGCTATCAAAACTTCGGAGTCCAGTCCCTGGACCAATTATGTACCTCTGTAATCTTTTGACCACTTCCCACAGGATGGGTATGGGGTGCATAATAAAGATATTAAACTAACTTTCATAGGCTTGTATCCTGGGAGTTCATTTTTCTCCTGAGTAATGTTGGTCCTCTTCGGCATTTTCTTCCATAAGAGGCCTGTTTTGTCACAACTGAATACTTGTTGGGGTTTGAATTTTTCAGCCTCTATGTACCCCTTGAAGTCCTGAACATATTTTTCAGCCGCATTTTTGTCAGAACTGGCAGCCTCACCATGTCTCATCACTACGATTCTTAAATGTCTCGAACCAGCTTTTGCTGGCCTTAAATTCACCAATATCAGCACTAGTTCCGGGCATTTTCTTTACGAGATCATCGTGAAACTGCCTTGCCTTTTCACATATTACTGAATGCATAACACTATCTCCTGAAAATTGTTTCTCGTTGATCCATACCAACAACAGTCTCCACATCTTCCAGTATTTGCAATCTCTGTTTTGTAAGCATGTTTGCACCTTTCACAACAACAGCTTCCTTGATTTCCTTTTTTTTGGCCAGGATAGAAGCGATAGTTGCATGGGGTTTGTTATACAACCTGGCCATCTCGGCGACATGCACTCCACTTTCATATTTTGCAATGATCTCTTTCTTGAATTCTATAGTGTTTCTCACCCTCTTTACCAAAGGGCTGGCACTAGAAGCTTTTTTGGGGCCCATGGTGGCTTATTTAGCAGTTACAAGCACTAAAAAGAATGGAATAATACAAAAATGTATCGTATGAACATGTGGGATCATCCTCACTGGCTGGTAAACATGGCACACTGGCTGTACATGGTGTGTCAGGGTCACTCAGGCCGCGCGGACACGTTCCAGATGAATGACTTATTCCGAGTTCAGTGACGATCACTGAGCCAATATTTTGACAAAAAAACGTTACTTATTCCAAATATTACGTATTCCGATGACGTAATCCGGGGGTCCACTGTATAAATTATTTATCACCACAGAGGTGAGATGTGTAATTAAGAGATGGGATTAAATTATCCATTGCCTGCATAGTAGTCAACACAAGCAGTTTTTTCTGTCCTTTGCATCATCTGAGTTAATATGTAAGGATACTGGGGATTATGTTTATATGCAAACTGAGACAAAACATAATATGAATATAGTACCTAGTGTATATGCAATGTGCATCAGTTTTGGTGATAGCCTTTTATTATGGTGGGTAGACTTCAAGATATGCATGTTTATAGAGGGGCAACAGACGTATCAGATCATTTTTCAGTTGTAGCTACAGTAAAAGTAAAAAGTAAATGGGATACAAAGAGAATGGAATCAGCAAGTAAGAGAGAGGTGAAGGTTTATCAACTAAAGGAGGCAGTTAGGGTAAGATACGCTAGTGAGAGTATAAGCAATGATGTTAAGAGGTATGGAGTAGATTTCACCCTGCTGAGGTCCATGCCATAGTACTACAGGTTTGAGCTCAGGGTCTGTGCCGTAGTACTACACGATAAGCTCACCTCACTCAGATAAATAGTGAGTGGTAAATTTGGGCTGAAATATGAAAGAATGTGTCTATGTGGTGAGTGTGCATCATATAAAATAAATCCTGCCCCCCATGCAGTGCATGATGGGGAAAAACTATGACAAAGTATCTGATTTAAATAGCAACTTTGCTGCGTATTTTCGGATGGTTTTGTGGTTGTATTCCCACTTTCTTGGTATCATTTGATAGAATGGATGATATGTTACAGAAATAGGGATAATATGATTAGTTTCAGGACTGGAAGTAGCTTGAAATTCAGCTAAAAGTAGCAGAAATGTTCAATTTTTGCCAATATTCCAGAGGAAACAAATTACGTCACTTGTCCAATACACGTCCAACTGGTTGGTCTAATATGCATTCACAAATGCACTGACATTATTTATACAATTATTACAATATTGCATTACAGTAAATCTTCCATTATTTGGTGTGAATAAAAATTCATTGTGTGAATAAAAAATAAAAATGGAATTCATGAATAAAGCTTGAAAACATGACTAATGAACAGAGGAAATGTTATTTTAGTGCCAGGAATGCCTGCACTGTTTATTCTGGACCCTATTTTGAAATTGGAAATATTTTGAAATTTCTGTGAAATTGGCCAAATTACCAATTTTCAATCACTTTATTGGGTAGTTGAAATAGATGACTGGGCAGTTTCTTGTGCTCAGTCGCTAAAATGGAAGGCATACTAGCCAAACAGCCAAGAATTTGGTTGACTGGAACAATGTAATTGGCTTTAAATAGGACTCAAAGTGCGAAAAATCTCCCATGCATAAATATCGCTGGCACACCAAAATTCGCGATAGCATAATTTTGTGAATTTTCCATCAAATTTCATACTTTTTGTTTTATTACCTTCAGAAAAAGATTCTCTACCATTTCATATGAAAAAAAATTAAAAATTTTTTTTTGAAAATTCTTCGACCCTGTGGACAGGTCTCAGATCGGTGTTCTGGACCCTCAAAGGGTTAACAAACAATAGCAATGAATTTCAAGGCTTTAACCCTTAAAGTGTCCAAACGCAGATCTACACTCACATGCGTAGCGCTCTGAGCATAGATATATTTTTTTTACATAAAAAAAACATGTAAAATCAGATGTAGATCTACATCCGAAGCGCTACGCATGTGAATGTAGATATACTTTTTTTTTTTTTACATAAGAAAGCATGTAAAATTGGACGTAGATCTACATCCAGAGTGCTATGCACATGAACATACGTCTACGTTTGGCCAGTTTAAGGGTAAAAAAAAAACTGTTTGGCATTTTTTGGGGGTTTCAAACGAATTTAACCTTAACTTTCCATATGTTCTTCAGTTAATTTTGTGATTTTCTAATTTAACATCATTTTCAGGAACATAACTATCATGTTGCCCAATGGTTCACTATACACTCAAAAATACATTGCTACTGATAAACACCATCAACAGCACTCCAAAGACATTCATCTTTTACATTCTCAACACTAAATGTAATGCTCACAGGGGAATGAAGTTTAAGGTCATCTTAAGAAGATTTTGCACTCTACACATAAAAAAATTATGGTAACTAGTTTTAAATCACTATTTTTACAAGAAAGAAATCTTGTTGGAAAGATTTTGGGTGAGCCATGTTAAGTATTTAAGTTTACCAAGCTGATCTTGGTAACCTCTGGAGTACCTTCCCAAGAAAAGTTTTCACTAAGTAACTAATTTAAAATTAATGTATTTTTTACCAATGCTTCTTGCTAAACATTTTGGGTGAGTCATGTCGACTAAGTGGGCTGAACTTGGTATACCTATCGAAAACAATGTTTTTGGTGCCCTCCACCTATGTATGGTTAAGGTATAATTGCCTGACAGGAGAGAGAGGATAGACCCTGGAACCAACACATGATACACATTGAACAGCATCATGGTGACAAGGATGAAGCCTATGTGAGTAGTTACCTGCAAGAACACTCTGAGTAGCATTATAGTGGCAAGTATAAGCCTATAAGAATGACTACCTGCTAAGAGAAGTTAGGTGAGTTTCACTTAATAAAGCTGGATATTTTAGGAATATATTAACATGAATCTACTACACAAATAACTGAGAATAGACTGGCGCTGACAATGAGTGTTGGATCTCAAGGAGAAAATTATTTATGTTCAGATGGTGTGCAACTTCTTTCATATTTTTTTTTTTTGTCTTGTCATCAAAGATACACTGACTAAAATTAGACAAATCCTAATTTCAAAATGAGCTTTACTGGAAAAGCTTATTTTAGTGTTCACTGATATAGAGTACAAGTACATAAGAAGTATGAGTACAAGAATACAAAGTCTACATAGAATATAGAATATAGGGGTGGTAGGAGAAAACAATATTCAAACAGCTTCAGGGAGAACCTTGAGTTTTCCCTGAAGCAAGTTTATTCTTTTCTCTGAGGATGAGCATCTCCAGCACAGTTCCAGTGGTCGTACCTTCCTATATTTAAGTACAGTGGTACCTTGAGTTACGACTTAATTCGTTCCAGAAGGCTGTTCGAGTGCTGTTACCAAACAAATTTGTTCCCATAAGGAATAATGTAAATTAGATTTGTCCGTTTCAGACCCCCAAAAATATACTTACAAAAATACACTTACATAATTGTTCAAGTTGGGAGCTGTTCAAAACTCAAGGAACCACTGTATATGTTATATTATTTTTTTTATTAAACACATCGGTCGTTTCCCACCAAGGCAGGTGTCCCGTACAGTAAAAACTTCCACCATTCACTCCACTGTTGTCTTAACAGAGGCATGCTTACACTACAGTTATAAAACTGCAACATTAACACCCCTCCTTGAGAGTGCCTGAACTGTACAGTAGACCCTCCCTTTTCATCTTTCACCCTTTCAGGGTCCGTGCCGTAGATCTACGGCTTTACATTCAGGGTCCAAAACGTAGATCTACGCCATGAGCTCAGCTCACTCTGATAAGCTGTGAGCAGTAAATTTAAGCCTAGATCTGAGAGAATACATCTTTGTGGTACGTGTGCACTACATAAAACAAATCCTGCAGCACACAGTGCATAATTAGAGAAAAAAAAACTGAGAACATAATTTTCAATTAAAACAGCGAATTTGCAGTGTTTTCTCGTATGTTTTTTAAAGTTGTATTTGCAATTTCTTGGTCTCATTTGATAGAATGGAAGATATACTACAGAAATAGAGATGATTTTGATTGGTTTTTAGCACTGGAAATGGCTTGAAACTGAGCTCAAAGTAGCAGAAACGTTAAATTTTTGCTGATGTTCAAGAGTAAACAAATGACCTCACATGTCTAATACATGACAGCTGGTGGGTCTAATATACATTCACAAATGTGGTGATATTATTTATTCAATTATTACAGTATTGCATAACAGTAAATCTTCTATTTTTTGGTTTGAATAAAAATTCATTATGTGAATAAAAAATCAAAATGGAATTCATTTGTAAAGCCTGAAAACGTAACTAATGAACAGAGGAAATGTTAGTTTAGTGTCAGGAATGCCTGCATTGTTTATTCTGGACCCTAATTTGAAATTGGGATATTTTGAACTTTGTATTAAATTGGCCAAATTACCAATTTCCGGTCACTTTATTTTGTTGTTGAAAAGGTTGACTGGGCGATTTCTTGTGCTCAATCGACAGAATAGAAGTAATACTAGTGAAATAGCTAAGAATTTGGTTGACTGGAATAATGTAATTGGCCTAAAATGGGAGTCAAAGTTGGCAAAATCGCTGATGCATAAATATCGCCGACACATCAAAATTCGTCAGAGCACAATTTCATCAATTTTCCATCAAATTTCATACTTTTTGTTTTATTACCTTCAGAAAGAGATTCTCTACCATTTCATAAGAAAAATAACGAAATAATTTTTTGAAAATTCTTGGACCCTGGTGCACACTTTGAAATTTGGCCTCTGGACCCTGAAAGGGTTAATTCGTTCCTGAGAGTCTGACGAAATGTGAAATCGACAATAACTGAAACCATTTTCCCCATAAGAAATAATGTAAATCCAATTAATCCATTCCAGCCACCCAAAAGTATTAACAAAAAACAATTTTTTATATATTAAATATAGATTTACATACAGAAAAGAATGAGAACTCAAGTACAGTGGACCCCCAGATTACATAAAATCCGTTCCAGAGAGAGTGACTTATCCCGAACCTGACTTATTCCGAATTAATTTTCCCCATAAGAAATAATGGAAATCCAATTAATCTGTTTCACACACCCAAAAGTATTAAGAAAAAAATGTTTTCTACATGAAATATACATTTACCTACACAGAAAACAATGATACATGAAGAATAAAACAATAATAACATCATACTTACCTTTACTGAAGACATGGTGATATATGGAAGATGGGAGGAGGGGAGAGGATGAAGGAGTTTACAATTGTTTGGAAAGGGGAATCCCCTTCCATAAAGACTTCAGGTACCAAGTCCTTATCCTGGATTACTTCCTTTTTTTGTTTTTTAATGCCACTAGGACCAGCTTGAGAGTCACTGGACCCATGTCGCTCAAAAAAGTGTTCCAGAGAGGTCTGTTTCTGGCGAATGTTAGGAATTGTGTTGGGAGACAGGACAACATAGTCCTTCAATATGACACTAATATCAGCTCTATGGCTTATTTATCCAGCAAAATTCACCTAATATGACATAAACAATATTAACCCTTTCATCCACACTTACTACTGTGCAATCTACATCTACAGGACCTTAAATTCCAATATTAACCTTGACCTAAAACGCTTTCTTGATAGTTGTGACAGAACCCACAGGCACAACACCAGACACAAACATCTCTATGACATTCCCCGTGTCCGACTAAACCTTCACAAAAATTCAATGTATGTCAAAGGCCCTAAAATCTGGAACACCCTACCTGAAAATTCCAAAACTGCAGACACATTCATCACCTTCAAAACTACCATCAGAAAACATCTTATCTCCCTGATACACCCTGTCAACTAATAAAACGAATACCACCTGGTGGTTCACACTTACACTCACTCACCCATTTGACCATAAACAGAAATATCAATCTCAATCTCAAAATAATGAATCTTAACTAGTCATAAGTTGGCCTGTGATACTCCAATACTGAAACTATGTATTGTGCCAAAACAAAAGCATTCACATTGCTAAACTCACAACTAGTATTTAGTCACTTAGTCATAATACCAACTTATCTCATAATTCTGTAACATTTTAAACCTAAGATTTAATATAAGTCTGCCCGAAATGCCTAGCCATGCTAGGCGTTCTAGTGGTACACTCTGTAATTATTATTTTACTACATGTAAATCACACAATAACCAAATTCTGTAAACTCAGCATTGTAATACTTATAGAGAATAAAGTTTGAATTTGAATTTGAATTTCAGGGTCAAGGCCAAATTTCAAAGTGTGCACCAGGGTCCAAGAATTTAAAAAAAAAATTTTGTGTTATTTTTTCTTATGTAATGATAGAGAATCTTTTTCTGAAGGTAATAAAACAAAAAGTACGAAATTTGATGGAAAATTGACAAAATTATGCTCTCGCGAATTTTGATGTGTAAGTGATATTTACAAACTGGCGATTTTGCCGAATTTGACTCCCATTTTAGGCCAATTACAGTATTCCAGTCAACCAAATTCTTAGCTACTTCACTAGTATTACAGTGGACCCTTAACCAGCGATGGCATCGATTAACGATAAATCTGACTAGCGATACATTTTAACGCAAAAATTTTGCCTCAACTAGCGCTTAAAAACCCGACCATCGCTATTCGTTCCGTACCATACGCGTCCACTTTGGCCTGAGCGTGCCTCACTTGTCCCTTGGTGCCAGTGTTTACAAGCCAGCCAGCCACCGCGGTCGCTTCCAAACATACAACAACTGGAACATTTCATATTATCACAGCCTTTGTAGTGATTGCACCTGCAAAATAAGTCACCATAGGCCCCAAGAAAGCTTCTAGTGCCAACCCTACAGCAAAAAGGGTGAGAATTACTATGGAGATGAAGAAAGAGATCATTGCTAAGTATGAAAGTGGAGTGCGTGTCTCTGAGCTGGTCAGGTTGTATAATAAACCCCAATCAACCATCGCTACTATTGTGGGTAAGAAAACGGCAATCAAGGAAGCTGTTCTTGCCAAAGGTGCAGCTGCTGCTGCACCACAGTCAGCTGTTGTTGTTGCTGCACCACCATCAGCTGTATTACTCGAAGATGTGGAGAGAGTGTTGTTGGTGTGGCTTAACGTGAAACAATTAACGAGAAACGATTAACCCCGGAGGGTCAGGTTGTATAATAAACCCCAATCAATCATCGCTACTTTTGTGGGTAAGAAAACAGCAATCAAGGAAGCTGTTCTTGCCAAAGGTGCAGCTGCTGCTGCACCACAGTCAGCTGTTGTTGTTGCTGCACCACCATCAGCTGTATTACTCGAAGATGTGTTGTTGGTGTGGCTTAACGTGAAACAATTACCGAGAAACGATTAACCCCGGAGGGTTAGCCACCCAGGATAACCCAAGAAAGTCAGTGCATCATCGAGGACTGTCTAACTTATCTCCATTGGGAGTCCTTAATCTTGTCCCCCAGGATGTGACCCACAACAGTTGACTAACACCCAGGTGAACAGGAAAAAATGCCTGGAACTAGTGCTCATATTGGTGAGGTTAGTGGGGAGGATGTGGAAGAGTTGGTGGAGGAGGACAATGACGAACTAACCACTGATGAGCTGCTAGAGCATCTTCAACAGTAAGAGGCCACACCTGAGGAAACTGCTTCGGAGGAGGGGAGAGAGAAATTGAAGAAGTTGCCTACTTCAAAGATTAAGGAAATGTGTGCAATGTGGCTTAAAGTGCAAACCTTTTTTGATGAAAATTACCCTCACACAGCTATTGCAAGCCGTGCTGGTGACTATTACACTGACAATGTTGTGAAACACTTTAGGATAAAGGAACGAGAGGTACAGGCCTCTATGGACAGATATGTTGTGCGACAGAAGTCCAGTGACTCTGAAGCTGGTCCTAGTGGCATTAAAAGAACAAAGGAAGTAACCCCAGAAAAAGACTTGCTACCTCAAGTGCTAATGGAAGGGGATTCCCCTTCTAAACACTAACAAGATCAACGGTCTCCCCTCCTCCCATCCCATCAATCATCACCAGATCTTCAATAAAGGTAAGTGTCATGTAACTGTGCATTTCTTCTTCAGTTTGTGTGTATTAAAATTAATATTTCATGTGGTAAAAATTTTTTTTTTCAATACTTTGGGGTGTCTTGCACGGATTAATTTGATTTCCATTATTTCTTATGGGGAAAATTAACTTGACTAACGATTATTTCGATTAACGATGAGCTCTCAGGAATGGATTAATATCGCTGGCTGAGGGTCCACTGTACTTCTATTCTATCGATTGAGCACAATAAATTGCCCAGTCAACCGTTTCAACTACAAAATAAAGTGATCGGAAATTGGTAATATGGCCAATTTAACAAAAAGATCAAAATATTCCAATTTCAAAATAGGGTTCAGAATAAACAATGCAGACATTCCTGGCACTAAAATGTAATATTGTAATAATTGTATAAACATCATTACCACATTTGTGAATGTATATTAGACCCACCAGCTGGCATGTATTAGACGTGTGAGGTCGTTTGTTTACTCTTGAACATCGACAAAAATTTAACATTTCTGCTCCTTTGAGCTCAGTTTCAAGCCATTTCCAGTGCTAAAACCAATCAAAATCATCTCTGTTTTTGTAATATATCTTCCATTCTATCAAATGAGACCAAGAAATCGCAAATACAACTTTAAAAAACATACCAAAAAACACTGCAAAGTTGCTGTTTTAATCGAAAATCACAGTCTCAGTTTTTTTTCTCTCATTATACACTGTGTGCTGCAGGATTTGTTTCATGTGGTGCACACATACCACATAGATGTATTCTCTTGTATCTAGGCCCAAATTTACCACTCACAGCTTATCAGAGTGAGCTGAGCTCATGGCGTAGATCTACGGTTTGGACCCTGAATGTAAAGCCGTAGATCTACGGCACGGACCCTGAAAGGGCTAATAATATAGAAACATGCTATATACTCTAGAATGAATAAAATATGGCATTAACCCTTTCAGGGCCCAGAAGCAAAATTTCAATGGGTGCCCCAGTGTCCAAGAAATTTTTGAAAAAAAAAAAAAAAAAAAAAAAAACTTACAGAATTAACCCTTTCAGGGCCGAGATGCCCTCTTCTAAACTTGTTCTCAGGGTCGAAAATTTTTAGGGAAAAAAAAAAAATATTATGAAATGACAGAGAATCTTTCCCCGATCATAATGACACCAAAAGTATGAAATCTGATGGAAAACTTACGGAATTATGCTCTCGTGAAGTTAGCAGTCTCGACGATGTTTACGCATCGGCGATTTCGCCCACTTTGAGCCCTATTTTCAGCCAATTCCTGTGAACTAGTCGATAAAAATCATATCTATTTCGCTAGAACTCCATTTTGTCTATTGAATGAATACAAGAAACCACCCACCTACCGATTTCAGCTATTCAATAAAGTGGTCAGAAATTGGCAATTTTGCCAATTTCACATAAATTTCCAAAGATGCCAATTTCCAAATGGGGTCCAGAATAAACAAGACATTCCTGGCACTAAAATAACATTTTCTCTGTTCATTAGTCACATCCCCAGGCCCCTCTTACATCTCTTTTGCTTTCCACTTTGAATTTTTATATTCACAAAAAATAGAAGATTTACTGTTATGCAGACTACTGCATTAGTGTATAAATGGTGTAGAAATGGTATGAATAATATCAGCACACTTGTGAAAGAACATTAGACTCACCAGTTGACATGTATTGGATGCTTGGCATGATTTGTTTACTTTTGAACTTTGGTAAAAATCGAACATTTCTGCTACTTTGAGCTCAATTTCAAGGTACTTTTCATTGTGAAACCAATAAAAATCATCACAATTTCTGTAATATGTCTTCCGTTCTATAAAATTAGACCAGGAAAACTAGAATACAACCATAAATACCATAAAAAAATACACTGCAAAGTTGCTGTTTTAAACCAAAAACACGGTCAGGGTTTTTTTTTTTTCTCATTATGCACTGCGTGCAGCATGATTCTTTTTTATACTGCGCACACTGACCACATAGACCCATTCTTTCATATGTAGGCCTACCAGCTTTCTCTCAATAGATTTGAAGGTGCTAGAATTTAGGCGTTCTAGTACGTCAATAACCCTGGTGCGTAAGCCATACTAGTACGTCGGAAACCCTGAGAGGGTTAAAGATAATATTTTTGTGAAAGTAATAAAAAAAAATTCTGATCAATACTTACTGAGATATAGAGGCATGAAGTTGACCCAAAAGGACCGGGTGGCGGCAACATCAGCAAAATTGCATTTCTTTATTTTACGTTTTTTATGCTTTTTTCCTTTCTTTTCTAATTTTTTTTCTAGTAACATTTGTGGCCTGTGAGACCAATACTGTATATAATGTATATATATACACTCACTGTATTGAACACAATAACTGCACTAAAGTTATTATTATAATATTGTTTACCAGTATTTTTTACAACAATAAACATGCACAATGTTGTATATTACTAATGCTCTATTATATATTTACATATGTACAGTCAGTGGACTGCTGAAGTCTGTGGAAGTCTTTGAAACAAGGTATCATGCACAGAGGTACCTTACATACTTCGCACATAAACCAAGTGTCTTTGCATCTTTGTTCCTGTAGTTTTGTTTGTGCACAGACAACACATCTCTTCTGAGCCCATTTCTTCTTAGTTGCAGGAAGCTGTATTAGGAAGTGATCACCTTCCCTCCTCAAACGCTTGGGTATTTCCTGAGGAGTTCGAGGACGGTTTTCTATAGCAGGTGTTGTTACCTGGTACTTCACTCTGAGTTGTCTGACAACAGACAAACAAAATTCACAATACAGTGGTCTGTTGCTGGTCTTTATTTGGTACATATTATATGCATTGAGCATTGAAATGTCCATGAGATGGAAGAAAAGTTTCATGTGCCACTTGTAACTCTTATGAACACAATCAACAAAGCCCATTTGCATGTCACATTTGTCAACCAAATGGATGTTTTGTGTACAGTCGTAATCACTGTCACTGGTTTTCGAATATGTTCAGTAGTTACTCTATCAATTTTGCCAATATCTTTCATTTCGTTAGGGTGAATGGTTGTCAACAATGTGACATCTCATTTGTCATGCCACTGTAATGCCATGATGTCATTGGCAGTAAACCCTATACCTCACCAGCACGAGTGCCTGTGTTGAATCTGGGCACATGTTTACGATTAGAATGCACTGTACCACACACATCTGTAATGTTCACTTGCAAGAAATCACTGAGTAAAGGGCTTGTGTACCAATTATCAGTATATAATATGTCCCTTACCAAGATAAGGTGCCATCATGTTTCTCACTATGTCACCTGAGATACCCAATAACATCCTGGTATCTTTCAATGTTTTACTTCCTGTGTATACAATAATATCCAATACCAGGCCACTGTCAAAGTCACAGTGTACAAGCAGTTTTATACCAAAGCGTTTCCTCTTGCTCAGTATATACTGCTTGAACGACAGTCTACCTTTGAACAAAATCAAAGACTCGTGAACTACAAGATTCTTGAGTGGATAAAAGTACATGTTGAACTTTTGTTTCAGATATATAAAAACATTTCTAATCTTGTATAACCTGTCACTTCTGTCAGGCCTGGTTTTGTCAGAGAAGTGCAACAATCGTAACAGTAAGATAAACCTGTTCACTGGGACGATTTCACTGAAGGCCAGGGTACAAATTAGCCAACCTGTGGACCAGTATGATTTTATATTATGCTTATAGACATGAGGCATAAGCATTATTGTTGCAAAAAGCAAATACAATTCAGCCACAGTTGTCTCTTTCCACCGGTGTAGTCTTGACTGTGGTGATATGATCGTATTTGCCATTGTGTACTCAAAATACTTGTTACTTTCCCTGACAATAGTTTCCATAAAGAGCTGGTCAAAAAATAGTTCAAAGAATTCCAGTTCATTTGCAATATTTCCAAGAGAACAAGCTGGTAAGATTCCACTTTGAGAGTCGTCAAACTGATGGGGATTGGGAACAAAACTGGGATTTTGCTGCCAATCCCAGATGCAGTTGCTGGCGGATACTGGACATCATAAGCTGGTTGTGGTTGTAGTTGTAGTTGTGGTGTGGTGGTGGATGACGCTCCGCTTTGTCCTTGATCTGATGAGTCAGCGGCGTGGGTCCCAGCCTGGGTTGGTGAGTCATGCATGGCCGTGGCACTACCACCACCACTACCACTATCACTAGCAATACCACCACCTACTGATGCCTGTGGTCTATCCATGCCAAGTGTAGCCACATCATGCTCACTTTCACTGTCTATTCCTGGTGTAGGGCCATGGGATGTACTCCGTTCCCTGGGCACTGCATAGGGAATACTACCCGAGCGCATGTAGCTGCATATATACTGACGCTTCACTGGTGAATGTGATTCATCACTATCACTACTTGAATGATCATCAAGAGCAATAAAATCACAGTCCACATCACTATCATCATCATTACTGAAGTCTGAGGCCTGGCCATGTGAAAATATAAGGTTTTTCTTGCGCCGAGGTACAACTGAACATGAATGAGACGTGCCCACACCAGAGGTAGAAGGCTGAGGATCATCAGGATTTACTGCACTATTTTCGATATCCTGGTCATTGCTTTCAGTCACTAATTAATCAAAGCCATAGAATTCCTATTCTTTTCCACTTCCATCAGAGTCAGAACTCAGTTAGGAAGAGGAGAGGCCCAATTCGCCTCGGAGTGAGAGCTGCCTTGCCGCGAGGCATAGTGAACAAAGCTTACTGAGGCGGCGTTCCCACAATGCCATGCGGGTGCCTAGAATTTTTGTTTATGGCACACACACACCACGCAGACCCGTTCTCTCAGATGTAGGCCTACCAGCCTTCTCGCTCTAAATCTGACGCCGCTAGAATTTTGGCATAGTTCTATGGTTTGGACCCTCAACGTAAAGCCGTAGATCTATGGCACTGACCCTGAAAGGGTTAAGAATGTCATGAGTAGTGGTGTGTTGTTTGTTGTTGGGTGTATAAGGGCCATTGAAAGATAAGCCTTACATAGTGGTGGTAAAGGAGGCAGCAGAGGCAGCAATGTTAGTCAGTAGCCCTATTTACCTCCAACAACAATGGAGGAGTCAGTTTCGCGCTGTCCTTTTTCTATCAATTAATCACTTAACTTACTTGCTACACTGTTAACTCTTAACCCTTTCAGGGTCCTTGCCATAGTTCTACAGCTCTGAGTTGTGGGTCCAAACCATAGAACTACACCAAAATTCTAGCAGCCTCAAATTTAGCTCAAGAAGGCTGGTAGGCCTACATCTAAGAGAATGGGTCTGGGTGGTCAGTGTGTGCATTATAAAAAAAATCTGGACGCCCGCATGGCATTGTGGGAACGCCGCCAAGGTGGCTTTGTTCACCATGCCTGGTGGCAAGGAAGCTCTTATTCCTCAGGTGAATTTTGACTCTCCTCTTCCCAACTTATGGTTCTAAGACTGATGGAAGTGGATCTGAAGAGAAATTCTATGGTTCTGAACAATGTACAATATGGTACAATGTACAGTATGGTACAATGTACAATATGGTACAATGTACAATATGGTACATTGTACCATATGGTACATTATACCATATGGTACAGGGTACAGGGACCCTAATGGAAATACTCTGTCTGACTTTTTTGGTTATCCTAGGTCTCCAAACATATGCTGCTATGTATGATAATCTATGTAACTTTATTTGTATATACCTAAATAAACTTACTTACGACATCACATGTGACTGAGTAGGTTTATTCAGGTGTCACAAATATACAGTTACACAGATTATCATACATAGCAGCATAAGTGAGGGTGACTTATTTCCATAGGGATCCCTATACAGTGGACCCCCGGTTCGCGATGCTATCAGTATCCGATAAATCCGGTAACCAATGCATTATATTGCAGAGAATTTGCCTCGGTTCCAGTTACAAAATCCGGTATGCGATGCGGTTCGTACGAGACGTGTCCACGTGTGGCCTGAACTACCCCGTGTGTGCCAGTGTTTACAAGCCAGCCAGTGTGCGCGCATCTAAGGATACATTCGGTACATTCCATATTATCCATATTATCACTGTTTTTGGTGCTTGTTTCTGCAAAATAAGTCACCATGGGCCCCAAGAAAGCTCCTAGTGCCAACCCTTCGAGACCAAGGGTGCTAATGACTGTTGAAATGAAGAAAGAGATAATTGCAAAGTACGAAAGTGGAGTGCATGTGTCGGAGCTGGTCAGGTTGTATAGTAAACCCCTATCAACCATCTCTACTATAGTGAGCAGGAAAACGGCAATCAAGGAAGCTGTTCTTGCAAAAGGTGCAAATGTGATTATGAAACAGCGACCGCAAGTGTTAGAAAATGTTGAGAGACTGTTATTGGTGTGGATAAATGAAAAACAGATAGCAGGAGATAGCATCTCTCAAGCGATCATTTGTGAAAAGGCTAGGTAGTTGCATGATGATTTGGTAAAAAAATTGCCTGCAACTAGTGGTGATGCGAGTGAATTTATAGCCAGCAAAGGTTGGTTTGAAAGATTTAAGAATCGTAGTGGCATACATAGTGTGATTAGGCACGGTGAGGCTGCCAGTTCAGACCACAAAGCGGCTGAAAAATATGTGCATGAATTCAAGGAGTACATAGAGGCTGAAGGATTGAAACCTGAACAAGTGTTTAATTGTGACAAAACAGGCCTGTTTTGGAAGAAATTGCCAAGCAGGACCTACATTACTCAGGAGGAAAAGGCACTCCCAGGACATAAGCCTATGAAAGACAGGCTTACTCTTCTCATGTGTGCCAATGCTAGTGGTGATTGCAAAGTGAAGCCTTTATTGATGTATCACTCAGAAACTCCCAGAGCATTCAGGCAAAAGAATATCCTCAAGGCTAATTTGTGTGTGCTGTGGGGGACAAACAGTAAGGCATGGGTCACTAAGGACTTTTTCTATGACTGGTTACACCATGCATTTGCCCCCAATGTGAAAAATTACCTAATTGAAAAGAAATTAGACCTTAAGTGCCTCCTGGTATTAGACAATGCCCCTGGTCATCCTACAGACTTGGCAGAGCGACATTCTGGGGACATGAGTTTCATTAAGGTCAAGTTTTTGCCTCCTAATACCACTCCTCTCCTGCAGCCCATGGACCAGCAGGTCATTTCCAACTTCAAGAAACTGTACACAAAAGCTATGTTTGAAAGGTGCTTTGAAGTGACCACAGAAACTCTATTGACTCTAAAGGAGTTTTGGAAGGATCACTTTAATATCCTCAATTGTATAAACCTTATAGGTAAGGCTTGGGAGGGAGTGACTAAGAGGACCTTGAACTCTGCCTGGAAAAAACTGTGGCCAGAATGTGTAGACAAAAGGGATTTCGAAGGGTTTGAGGCTAACCCTGAGAAGCCTATGCCAGTTGAGGAATCCATTGTGGCATTGGGGAAGTCCTTGGGGTTGGAGGTTAGTGGGGAGGATGTGGAAGAGTTGATGGAGGAGGACAATGATGAACTAACCACTGATGAGCTGCTAGATCATCTTCAACAGCAAGAGGCCACACCTGAGGAAACTGCTCTGGAGGAGGGGATAGAGAAATTGAGGAAGTTGTCTACTTCAAAGATTAAGGAAATGTGTGCAATGTGGCTTAAAGTGCAAAGCTTTTTTGATGAAAATCACCCTGACACAGCTACTGCAAGCCGTGTTGGTAACTTGTACAATGACACTGTTGTGAACCACTTTAGGAAAGTCATAAAGGAACGAGAGGTACAGGCCTCTATGGACAGATATGTTGTGTGACACAAGTCCAGTGACTCTCAACCTGGTCCTAGTGGCATTAAAAGAAGAAGGGAAGTAGCCCCGGAAAAGGACTTGCTACCTCAAGTCCTAATGGAGGGGGATTATCCTTCTAAATGTTAACACCATCCACACTCTCCCCTCCTCCCATCCCATCACTTATCACCAGATCTTCATTAACCCTTAAATGGTCCAAACGTATATATACGTTTATTCAATATCTGAAAGTATGTAAAAAAATGTAGATCTTTTGTTTTACATGTGAAAACGTGTAAAAAAACTTTTATCTACATTTTTTTTTGTTATATTTGAAAATATGTAAAAAAAGTAGATCTACTTTTGTAGCACTACGAATCCGAACGTCGATCTGTTTGGACCGTTTAAGGGTTAAAGGTAAGTGTCAATTATTCTTTTGTTACATATTATTCTATTGTTATTGTTGTTACTGTAATTATTCTGTTGCATTAAACTTAATATTTCATGTGGTAAAAGTTTTTTTTTTCATACTTTTGGGTGTCTTGCTCAGATTAATTTGATTTCCATTATTTCTCATGGGGAAAATTGATTCGCTTTCCGATAATTTTGGTTTACGATGAGCTCTCAGGAACAGATTAATACCGTGAACCGGGGGTCCACTGTATTTGTACCACATGGTGCCCTGTACCGTATGGTACCATGCACCATATGGTACCCTGCACCATATGGTACCTTGTATAATATGCTATCTTGCACCATATAGTATTCTGTACCATATGGTACCTAACCTAACCTAACCCTGTACCACATGGCCAGTAGGTGGTGTTGGTGCCACGAAGCACCAGCCAGGACTGAGTGAGTTGGGACACAAGCTCCTTGACTCAGCAGTTTCCAAGACAGAGTGCATTGTCATCCACCTCAAGCAGCATGTCCAGTGGCTGTACATATGTAAAAATATATAATAGAACATTATCTTTATTGTAGACATTTCGCCATCCAGTGGCTTTATCAATACAGATTCTAGGACATAACTAGAAGACAGTAGAACTATATACAAAAGATGAGGTAATCAGTCCCTCAGCCTTGGAGTCAGTGTTCACAGCATCGTGGTGGTGGAGAATCTGGAGCAAAGGCAAGGAGACTGGCGGTTATACAGTTCTACTGTCTTCTAATTAGGTCCTAGAATCTGTATTAATAAAGCCACTGGATGGCGAAACGTCTACAATAAAGATATCCAGATGTTGCACATGTGTCTTAACTTTCATATTGTCGGTATTTTATACCTTTCTTGCACAACTTGTCAGACACTGCAACATCATGGAATCTTGGTTCAGAGGACATCTACAAGACCTTCTTCACAGCTACTACAACTAACCCATCCCTTTGGGTAGGACCTACTGCCACTGGGGAATCCCACCTACCTGTGACTATGCCCTCATCTGCTACACGTCCCTATCCACTGGCGCCTATATAACCGCAAGTCTCCTTGCCTTTGCTCCAGATTCTCCACCACCACGATGCTGTGAACATTAACTCCAAGGCTGAGGGACTGATTACCTCATCTTTTGTATATAGTTCTACTTCTAATTTTTTTTTTTTATTATCACACTGGCCGATTCCTACCAAGGCAGGGTGGCCCGAAAAAAGAAAAACTTTCACCATCATTCACTCCATCACTGTCTTGCCAGAAGGGTGCTTTACACTACAGTTTTTAAACTGCAACATTAACACCCCTCCTTCAGAGTGCAGGCACTGTATTTCCCATCTCCAGGACTCAAGTCCGGCCTGCCGTTTCCCTGAACCCCTTCATAAATGTTACTTTGCTCACACTCCAACAGCACGTCAAGTATTAAAAACCATTTGTCTCCATTCACTATCAAACACGCTCACGCATGCCTGCTGGAAGTCCAAGCCCCTCGCACACAAAACCTCCTTTACCCCCTACCTCCAACCTTTCCTAGGCCGACCCCTACCCCGCCTTCCTTCCACTACAGACTGATACACTCTTGAAGTCACTCTGTTTCGCTCCATTCTCTCTACATGTCCAAACCACCTCAACAACCCTTCCTCAGCCCTCTGGACAACAGTTTTGGTAATCCCGCACCTCCTCCTAACTTCCAAACTACGAATTCTCTGCATTATATTCACACCACACATTGCCCTCAGACATGACATCTCCACTGCCTCCAGCCTTCTCCTCGCTGCAACATTCATCACCCATGCTTCACACCCATACAAGAGCGTTGGTAAAACTATACTCTCATACATTCCCCTCTTTGCCTCCAAGGACAAAGTTCTTTGTCTCCACAGACTCCTAAGTGCACCACTCACCCTTTTCCCCTCATCAATTCTATGATTCACCTCATCTTTCATAGACCCATCCGCTGACATGTCAACTCCCAAATATCTGAATACATTCACCTCCTCCATACTCTCTCCCTCCAATCTGATATCAAATCTTTCATCACCTAATCTTTTTGTTATCCTCATAACCTCACTCTTTCCTGTATTCACTTTTTTCTTCTTTTGCACACCCTACCAAATTCATCCACCAATCTCTGCAACTTCTCTTCAGAATCTCCCAAGAACACAGTGTCATCAGCAAAGAGCAACTGTGGCAACTTCCACTTTATGTTTGATTCTTTATCTTTTAACTCCACGCCTCTTGCCAAGACCCTTGCATTTACTTCTCTTACAACCCCATCTATAAATATATTAAACAACCACGGTGACATCACACATCCTTGTCTAAGGCCTTCTTTTACTGGGAAATAATTTCCCTCTTTCCTACATACTCTAACTTGAGCCTCACTATCCTCGTAAAAACTCTTCACTGCTTTCAGTAACCTACCTCCTACACCATACACCTGCAACATCTGCCACATTGCCCCCCTATCCACCCTGTCATATGCCTTTTCCAAATCCATAAATGCCACAAAGACCTCTTTAGCCTTATCTAAATACTGTTCACTTATATGTTTCACTGTAAACACCTGGTCCACACACCCCCTACCTTTCCTAAAGCCTCCTTGTTCATCTGCTATCCTATTCTCTGTCTTACTCTTAATTCTTTCAATAATAACTCTACCATACACTTTACCAGGTATACTAAACAGACTTATCCCCCTATAATTTTTGCACTCTCTTTTGTCCCCTTTGCCTTTATATAAAGGAACTACGCATGCTCTCTGCCAATCCCTAGGTACCTTACCCTCTTCCATGCATTTATTAAATAATTGCACCAACCACTCCAAAACTATATCCCCACCTGCTTTTAACATTTCTATCTTTATCCCATCAATCCCGGCTGCCTTGCCCCCTTTCATTTTACCTACTGCCTCACGAACTTCCCCCACACTCACAATTGGCTCTTCCTCACTCCTACAAGATGTTATTCCTCCTTGCCCTATACACGAAATCACAGCTTCCCTATCCTCATCAACATTTAACAATTCCTCAAAATATTCCCTCCATCTTCCCAATACGTCTAACTCTCCATTTAATAACTCTCCTCTCCTATTTTTAACTGACAAATCCATTTGTTCTAATTATGTCCTAGAATCTGTATTGATAAAGCCACTGGATGGCAAAATGTCTACAATAAAGATATCCAGATGTTGCACATGTGTCTTAACTTTCACAATGACAATGTTGTGGCCCATTGTAGGAAAATCTTAAAGGAACGCGAGATACAGAGCTCTATGGACAGATTTTTATTGTGACAGAGGTCCAGTGACTGTCAAGTTGTTCCCAGTGGCATTAACCCTTTCAGGGTTGGTGCCGTACTAGTACGGATTGAGCACCAGGGTTGGTGCCATACTAGTATGCGTAAATTCTAGTGGTTTCAAATTAAGCGGGAAAACAGCTGGTAGGCCTAGATGTGAGAGAATGGGTGTGTGTGGTTGGAGTGCGTGGTAGATAAAAATTCTGGGACCCAGTGGCGCATTGTGGGAACGCCATTTTAGTACACCTTGCTCACCATGCCTCGCGGTAAGAAACTCCTCACTCCTCGGCAAATTGGGACACTTTTGTTCCCCAGTGCCAGTGAAGATGTGTTTCAAGGTTTTGATGAGGTTGTGACCGAAACTAATGACCATATTACCGGTAATAGTAAGGAAAACCCAGACAACCCTCAGCCTTCCACCTCCGGTGCTGGGCCGTCTTGTTCACATTCAGTTGTACCAGAACCAAAGAGGAAACTCCTATTTTCCCATATCCCAGACTCAGATGTGAGCACTGGTGATGATAGTGATAGTGAATATGAACTACAAGCTCTTGAAAACAGTTCCAGTAGTGATAGTGAATTGGAATATTCTCCAGTTAAGCGTCAGTATATACAATGGTATATGCGCTCTGGTAGTGTGCCATAAGCTATTCCAAAGGGTAGGAGTACATCCCGTGGCTGTACAACAGGAACAGATAGTGAAAATGAAGATGATAGTGTTGCAATTGAGATGGAAAATGTGCATGGTGGTGGTAGTGGTGGTGCCAGCCGTGAGGCACCAGCAGTGGGCCATGCTGCCACCCGCGCCACTGCCTCAGCTGATCTACAGCAAAGGCCACCATCCCCCACCCACCCACCACACCAGCCTCCACAACCACAACCTCCACAACCACAACCACCTGTCCATATCCAGTACCCACCAGCAGACTGCACCTGGGATAGGCAGGAAGCTGCCAATTTTGTTCCAAATCCCCATCAGTTTGATGAAAGCCAAAGTGGAATACGGCCATCTTGTACACTTGGGAACAATGCCACTGAACTGGAATGTTTTGAGTTATTCTTTGACGAACCTCTGATGGAAATTATTGTCAGGAAAAGCAACAGATATTTCGAGTACACCATGGCAAACATAACACTTTCACCAAACTCACGGCTACACAAGTGGAAGGAGACAACTGTGGCTGAGATGTATCTTTTCTTTGCCACAATAATGCTTATGCCACATGTGTATAAGCACAGTGTGAAATCATACTGGTCGACAGACCGCCTGATTGCAACCCCAGGTTTCAGTGATATAATGGGAGTGAATTGATTTGTGCTACTATTAGGTATGCTTCACTTCTCAGACAAAACCAGGCCTGACAGAAACAACAGGTTATATAAGATTAAGAGTGTGTTTGTGTATCTGAAACAGAAATTCAATATGTATTTTTATCCCTTCAGGAAGCTTGTTACTGATGAGTCTTTGATTCTGTTCAAAGGAAAACTCTCATTCAAGCAGTACATACCCAGCAAGAGGAAATGCTTTGGTATAAAGTTGTTTGTGCTTTGTGATTGTTACAGTGGTCTTGTACTGGATAAATTGTGTACACTGGAAGTAATACATTGCGAGATACCAGGAAGTTACTGGGTATCTCCGGTGATGTGGTTAGAACAATGATGGAACCATATCTTGGTAAGGGACATATATACTGATAACTGGTAAACAAGCCCCTTACTCAGTGATTTCTTGCGAGTGAACATGACAGATGTGTGTGGCACAGTGCGTGCAAATCATAAACATATGCCCAGGTTCGACACTGGCACTCGTAGAGGTGAGGTGCAGGCATTTGCTGCCAATGACATCATGGCATTTCGGTGGCATGACAAACGAGATGTCACACTGTTGCCATCAGTTCACCCTAACGAAATGGCAGACACTGGCAGGCAGCACAGAGAAAGCAATGAACCCATTCTAAAACCTGCAGCTGTGATTGACTACACCCTCAATATGCATTCAGTGGACAAATGTGACATGCACATTGGGTTTGCTGATTGTGTTTGCAAGAGTTATAAGTGGTACCTGGAGTTTACCTGGAGAGAGTTCCGGGGGTCAACGCCCCCGCGGCCCGGTCTGTGACCAGGCCTCCTAGTGGATCAGAGCCTGATCAACCAGGCTGTTGCTGCTGGCTGCACGCAAACCAACGTACGAGCCACAGCCCGGCTGGTCAGGAACCGACTTTATGAGGACCAGAAACAAATCACCATATGGTGAATTTTGTTTGTCTGTCATCAGACAAATAATAATCAAGTACCAAGGAACAACACCTGCAACAGAAAGCCGCTCAAGAAATTATCAACAACTACCTTCTTGTCTGAAGCATGGTGATCACTTCCTAACAAAGCTGCCTGCTACTGCTTTCAAGAAAAAGGCTCAGAAGAGATGTTACATCTGTGCACATACAAAAAGAATGCCCACAACAACGCAGAGAAACTCGTTTTATGTGTGAGGAGTGTAAAACACCATTGTGCATGACACCATGTTTCAAAGACTTCCACAGGCTGCAGAACTTCTAGAAACATGCCATGTGACTGTATGTGTATAAAAAATTTTTAATACTTTTGGGTGTCTGGAACAGATTAATTAGATTTCCATTATTTCTTTTGGGGAAAATTAATTCGGCTAACGATAAATTCGGCTAAGAACAAGCTCTCTGGAACGGATTAATATCGTTGGTCGAGGGTCCACTGTATTTTGAAAAGTAATATTTTTTTTTTTTAAATGAAGAGCATATTTTTCTACATGTTATAGGATTAAAAAATGAATTTTAGGGTCAGTACTTACCGAGATATAAGACTGTGAAGTTGGCTCTGGATGCTCACCTGACAGCAACATCGACTCCTGCCGCTTGCAGAAGTTTTGCCAATATACCTTTTTTTCTTGTTTTCATTTCAATTTATATATTTTTTATGTCCTGATAATTACAATTTATAATAGTTCTTGTGATTTCATAGCCAATCTTTGTTCTAACACCAACATTAGGTCCTGAGATAGTGCTTAGTCACAATCACATTGACAGGTGAACATTTACACTTGCCTGGGTTATTTACTCTTGTCTAGAAATATACACAAAGTATTTATAGGTCCCAGCAATGTTTTAGATACCCTGGCATATACCTTGAAGCATGGTGTTATGAAAGGCATCCCTATACTGTTGACAGCCCAGTGACATTTGATAAATGCCCACTGCTCCAGCTAACCCTTGCTGTATTTATCATAGTTACACACAAACATGTCTTGTCTCTCTATTTGTCTGTCTGTCTATCTGCCTGTCTATTTGTATCTGCTTGTCTGTCTCTGCTTATCTGTCTTTCTGTCTGCCTGGAGTATATGTATATCAAACTCCTTGAAGAATGGTGTTATGACAACTGTTGACAGCCCAGTGACATTTGATAAATGGGTGCTCGGGAAACCCTGGCTTTATTTGTTTTCACTGATACACATAAACATGTTTGTCTATCTGTCTATCTATCTGTCTGTTGGTCTATCTATCTGTCTATCTTTGCCTGGAATTTTTGGGTTATCCTAGATAATTTACACTATGTATAATAACTGTTAAAGGTAGTAGGTTGGTAGACAGCAACCACCCAGGGAGGTACTACCGTCCTGCCAAGTGAGTGTAAAACAAAAGCCTGTAATTGTTTTACATGATGGTAGGATTGCCGGTGTCCTTTTTTCTGTCTCATGAACATGCAAGATTTCAGGTACATCTTGCTACTTCTACTTACACCTAGGTCACACTACACATACATGTACAAGCGTATATATACATACCCCTCTGGGTTTTCTTCTATTTTCTTTCTAGTTCTTGTTCTTGTTTATTTCCTCTTATCTCCATGGGGAAGTGGAACAGAATTCTTCCTCCGTACACCATGCATGTTGTAAGAGGCAACTAAAATGCTGGGAGGAAGGGGCTAGTAACCCCTTCTCCTGTATATATTACTAAATGTAAAAGGAGAAACTTTCGTTTTTCCTTTTGGGCCACCCCGCCTCGGTGGGATACGGCCGGTGTGTTGAAAGAAGAATAATAACTGTACTTGTGTGTGCATGTGAGAGGCACAGATAGACAGAGATATAGACAGATACAGAGATACAGACAGACAGCCAAAGCCAGCCGGCCAGCCTGCTGAATACATAAGAACATAAGAAAGAAGGAATACTGCAGCAGGCCTACTGGCCCATGGAAGGCAGGTCCATGTCCCCCCCCCCCAGTTTAGACAAATGACCCAACTAGTCAGGTCACATCCACTGACAGAAGGAGCACAACATCAGACCTAGTAGCACACGCTAGTTAGATCCAACTCACACCCACTCACATTCACTCATGTATTTAGCTAACCCTTGCTGTATTTGTTATCACTGTTACACACAAACATGTCTGTCTTTCTATCTGTCTGTCTCTGCTTATCTGTCTTTCTGTCTGCCTGGAGTATACGTATATCAAAGAGCCAGCCAAAGCCAGCCAAAGCCAGCCAAAGCCAGCCAAAGCCAGCCAAAGCCAGCCAAAGCCAGCCAGCCAGCCAGCCAAAGCCAGCCAGCCAGCCAAAGCCAGCCAGCCAGCCAAAGCCAGCCAGCCAGCCAAAGACAGCCAGCCAGCCAAAGCCAGCCAGCCAGCCAAAGCCAGCCAGCCAAAGCCAGCCAAAGCCAGCCAAAGCCAGCCAGCCAGCCAGCCAAAGCCAGCCAGCCAAAGCCAGCCAGCCAGCCAAATACATAAGAAAGAAGGAACACTGCAGCAGGCCTACTGGCCTATGCAAGGCAGGTCCATGTTACCCTCCCCCCCAGCTTAGACCAATGACCCACCTAGTCAGGTCACATCCACTGAAGGAAGGAGCATGACCTAGTAGCACAAGCTAATCAGGTCCAACTCATACCCACCCACACTCACTCATATATTTATCTAACCCATTTTTACTTACCTCTTAAAATGGGAGTGTTAATGCGACATGGCATCAGTGAATCCCCAGTGTTTGCCAAGCTATTTGCTCTAGCTGGTGCTCAATTGAACTGGTGCTCCCACAAGGTACTAAGTGCTCCAAGATTTTTTAATACTGTGCACACTGAGTGCACAGACCCATTCCTTCATGTCTAGGCAACTCAAGCCTACTGTGCCAAATTTGAAGGAATGAAAAATAAAATGTTGATCTACATTTGGAGCGCTACGCGTGCAAATGTAGATTTACATTTGGACAGTTTAAGGGTTAATGCTACACTTTATCGCTGGCTGGCGCTATTGCCTTTATTGACTCCTGCTGCTTTAGTATCATACATATTGCAGAATCACTGAAAAAGGCACATTCTCCCCTCTCTCTCTCAGCCCTTTACCAAAGGGCTGGCTGGCACTAGAAGCTTTCTTTGGGCCCATGGTGGCTTATTTAGCAGTTACAATCACTAAAAAGAATGGAATAATACAAAATGTATGAATGTGTGGGATTGTCCTCAGTGGCTAGTAAACAATGGCACACTGGCTGTATATGGAGTGTTGGGGCCACTCAGGCCGTGCAGACATGTTCCAGACGAATGACTTATACCGAGTTCTGTGACGTTCACTGAGCTAATATTTTGACGAAAAAACTTTACTTATTCCGAATATTACTTATTCCAATGATGACTTAATTCGGGGTCCACTGTATAAAACAATAACATGACACTTACCTTTATTGAAGACTCTTGTTGGTATATGGTAGACAGGGAGGAAGGGAGAGGGAGGAGAAGTCACTATTGTTTGGAAGGAGAATCCCCGCCCACAAAGACTTCAGGTAACAAGTCCTTATCCGGGGTTATTTCCCATCTTTGTTTTTTAATGGTACTACGACCAGCTTGAGAGTCACTGGACCCCTGTCACACAAAAAATTGTTCCAGAGAACTCTATTACTGGTGTCTCTTTAAAATTTGCCTAAAATGGGACATGGCATTGTCAGTGTACATGTTGCCGACATGGCTTGCAACAGCTTTGTTAGGGTGATGTTCCTCCACAAATGTTTGCATCCTACTCCACATTGCACAAATCTCCTTAATCTCTGAAGAAGGCACCTTCTTCTCTCTCTCTTCCTCCTCCTCTGAAGCATTTTCCCTCAGCTGTGCTCTGTTGCTGTTGCAGATGAAGCTCTTGCAGCTCTTCAGTGGTTAGCTCTTCACTGTGGTCCTCCACCAACTCTTCCACATCCTGGTCACTCACATCCAACTCCATGGAATTCCCCAATGCCACAATACATTCCACAACAGGTGTAGGGTCAACAGGGTCAGCCCCAAACCCTTCAAAATCCCTCTCTTGGACACATTCTGGCCACAGTTTTCTCCAAGCAGAGTTCATCATCCTGGAAGTCACTCCCTGCCAAGCCTTATCTATAAGGCCTATGCAATTGAGGATAGTGAAGTGATCTTTCCAGAATTCTCTTAGGGTCAATTCAGTGTCTGTGATGAAATTAAACTCCTCCACCATTTGGTCATCCAGGTCTGCAGGATGACCAGGAGCACTGTCCATTACCAGGAGGCACTTGAGTGGCAATTTATTTTCCAGGAGGTATTTCTTCACACTCGGGCCAAACACTTCATTGAACCAATCAAGTAAAATTTCCCTCGTGTCCCATGCCTTACTATTAGCCTTCCACATCACACAATTTACTCTTGGTGACACTCTGTTACTTGAACACTCTGGGATTTTAATGGGAGTGCCTTTTCTTGCTGCGTGATGTAGGTCCTTCTTTGGCATGTTCTTCCAAAACAGGCCTGTTTTGTCACAAATGAACACTTGTTGGGGGATGAATCCTTCAGCCTCCATGTACTCCTTGAATTCATGCACTAGTTTTTCCAGCGGCATGTTTATCTGAAGTTCCTGCCTCACCATGCCTTACAACACTGTGTATGCCACTACGCTTCTTGAATTTTTCGAACCAGCCTTTGCTGCCCTTAAATTCACTAACATCAGCACTTGTTCGAGGCATTTTCTTTACGAGATCGACATGCAACTGTCTTGCCTTTTTCCAAATTACTGATTGCACAATGCTATCTCCCGCTAACTGTTTCCTGTTGATCCAAACCAACAACAATTTCTCGACATCTTCCAGTGTTTGTGATCTCTATTTTGTTATCACTTTTACCCCTTTCACAACATCAGCTTCCTTGATTTTGTTTTTCTTCACTATGATGGAACTGATGGTTAATGCAGGCTTGCCGTACATCCTTGCAATGTCGATCACACGTAAGCCACATTCATATTTTTCAATGATTTCTTTCTTTCTTTCTTTATTTATTTATTTTATGTCTTTGCAAACAGTACATTGAGATTTTGTATTTACAATAGTGGGTTGCAATGCAAAGAGAGCCTCTATTATGCCTAGGCATTATGGGCCAACTTAACACTATTGGCTTACAGTCTACTTAATACTAAGGAGTATATCATAGTTGTTTTTTTTTTTTTTTTTTTTTTTAAACAAGTCGGCCGTCTCCCACCGAGGCAGGGTGACCCAAAAAAAAAAGAAAGAAAATCCCCAAAAAGAAAATACTTTCATCATCATTCAACACTTTCACCACACTCACACATTATCACTGCTTTTGCAGAGGTGCTCAGAATACAACAGTTTAGAAGCATATACGTATAGAGATACACAACATATCCCTCCAAACTGCCAATATCCCAAACCCCTCCTTTAAAGTGCAGGCATTGTACTTCCCATTTCCAGGACTCAAGTCCGACTATATGAAAATAACCGGTTTCCCTGAATCCCTTCACTAAATATTACCCTGCTCACACTCCAACAGATCGTCAGGTCCCAAGTATCATTCGTCTCCATTCACTCCTATCTAACACTCTCATGCACGCTTGCTGGAAGTCCAAGCCCCTCACCCACAAAACCTCCTTTACCCCCTCTTTCCAACCCTTTCGAGGACGACCCCTACCCCTCTTTCCTTCCCCTATAGATTTATATGCTTTCCATGTCATTCTACTTTGATCCATTCTCTCTAAATGACCAAACCACCTCAACAACCCCTCTTCTGCCCTCTGACTAATGCTTTTATTAACTCCACACCTTCTCCTAATTTCCACACTCCGAATTTTCTGCATAATATTTACACCACACATTGCCCTTAGACAGTAGGATATTAATTATTTCATAGTTGTACAGTAGAATATTAATTACAAAGGAATAAAAATTTGTATAATACAAAGATATATTTATATTCGAAAATGCTTTTGTGAAAACAATGATTCAATTATATTCCTGTCAACAATGGATAAAAGGTTCAATGTGACTGTTTCAGTTATGATGTGGGAGTACATAGGTGAGTGTGTACTGAGTAGCATTTAGTCTAGGGTGATTAAGTATGGATGTTCTTAATGGTGAGCAGATTCAGACTTTTGAAAATTGGTGGAGTATGCTGGCGGGAGTGGGAATTTGTTATCATTCTTACTGCTGCCTTTTGCTGGATTATTAGGGGTTTTAGGTGACTGGATGTTGTTGATCCCCATGCACAAATTCCATATGTAAGATAAGGATATTATGAGTGAATGGTACAGTGCCAGGAGAGCTGATTGTGGAATGTAGTACCTTATCTTTGATAGTATGCCTAGAGTCTTGGAGATTTTCTTGGTGATTTGTTGTATGTGTGTCTGGAACTTAAGGCTACTGTCAAGGTGGATACCTAGGAATTTTCCCTCTGTGAGTCTTGTGACTGATGATTTATTTAGCATTATGTTAATTGGATTATTTGCAGCTTTGTTTCTAAACTGAATGAAATAGGTTTTATCAGTGTTCAGGGTAAGTTTGTTAGTCATCATCCAGGCAGATATTTTCTGTAATTCAGCACTGACTGTGTTTGCTTGTATGACTGTGTTTGGGTGGGAAAAGACATATGTAGTGTCATCTGCAAATAATATGGGTTTTAGTAGCTGTGATGCATTCAGTAGATCATCGATGTAGATGAGAAAGAGGAGTGGTCCAAGGATGCTTCCTTGTGGGACTCCTACTGTGATTGGTTGGGTGGAAGAGTTTGCATCATTTGCATACACATATTGAGTTCTGTTACTAAGGTATGACTTTAGGTAGTTGAGGGAGTGGCCTCTGATACCATAGTGCATTTATTTGGAGTACAGCAGTTCATGGTCAACTGTATCGAATGCTTTATGTAAATCAATGAAAATGCATAGCGGGACTTCTGTCTTTTCAAGTGTGGTATGTATTAGTTCTAGCATGTGTATGATAGCATCATTTGTGCTTTTATTATTCCTGAATCCAAACTGACAAGGGTTTAGTATGTTGTGTGAAACGAGGTAGGAATAGATCCATCTATGAATTAATTTTTCAAATATTTTAGAGACCGGTGGTAAGTTAGATACTGGTCTATAGTTATTCAAGTCAGCTTGGTCACCTCCTTTATGGATTGGAG
The DNA here is from genome assembly GCF_038502225.1 of Cherax quadricarinatus. Lineage (NCBI taxonomy): Eukaryota > Metazoa > Arthropoda > Malacostraca > Decapoda > Parastacidae > Cherax > Cherax quadricarinatus. The sequence goes on along the minus strand of NC_091297.1, from coordinate 18,534,964 downwards.
TGACCCTCGCTATTTTGAGGATTGTTGGGAAGGTAGATGATTCAATGGATTGTTAAAGAGCACTGCAATAATTGGTGACAATACTTGAAAAGCTTTTTTGTACATAAAAGCAGGCAAGTTGTTTATGTCTCCTGCCTTGTTTTTAAGGGTGTTTATGATGAGCGTAACTTCAATGGGGTTGGTTGGAACTAGGAATAGTGTATTTGGGTAGGTATCTATGAGGTAGTCTGATGGACGGGTGTTTGTGCTTGGTATTTTGTTTGCTAGATTTTTTCCTATGGTGGAGAAGAAAACATTAAGTCTGTTTGCTGTTTCGGTTGGAGTGAGTAGGGGTTCATCTGATTTTGTTAGTTTGATTGCTTTGTTTTTGGATAACTTTTTAGTTCCAAGAATTTCAGATAGAGTTTTCCAGGTTTTTTTCATATCACCTTTGATGTTATGTAATCTATTTTCATAATACAATTTTTTTGCCCTTCTTATCAGGCTGGTAAGTGCTGACGAGTAACTTTTTGACTGTTCTCTAATTATTATACTGTTTTTCATATTTGTGCTTTGTGTTAATGGATTTGAGGATGCTTGGTGTTAGCCAGGGATTATTCAGTCTCTTTGCTGTGATCTGTTTAGTTTTTCTGGGGCAATGTCTGTTATAGAGGCATTGGGCTTTTTTTTAGAAAATTTATACATTCATTCATATCTGTATATGTTTCAAGCTCATTTTGCCAATCGATGTTATTCATAGCTGCTATGAAGTTGTTAACTGCTGTCTCGTTATGTAGTCTGAAGGTTACTTTAGTAATGTCTTGTGGCAGTTTGCCCAGATTAGTTATAAGAAAGGTTGGGTTGTGGTCCGTAGTGTTGTCTGTGATTATGCCTGATTTTAAAGGGGATATGGTGTTTGTCCAGATGTGGTCTATTAAGGAGATGCTTGTCTCAGAGTTTCTTGTAGGTTTAGATATTGCTGGTAGCAACAGGCAGTTACTCATTGTGTTTGTGAATTCGGTTACTTGTGGGTCCTGGTCGTGTAGTATGTTTATGTTGAAATCTCCTGTTAGTAGTAGGTGGTCTTTATTCATGTGTGCATCAGTAATCATGTTTCCTAGTTTTTCACTAAAGTGATAAATGTTTGACTGTGGTACTCTGTAGATGTTTATAACTGTGAGGGGTTTTTGCAGGTCTTTTGATTTAAATTTGGCTATGATATATTCTCCATGTTCGTCCCTTGTGCAAGATTTATTGATACATTCGAGTTGATTTGAATAGTATATAGCTGTTCCTCCCCCTTGCTGGTCTGTTCTACAGTTGTGTATGGCCATGTAGCCAGGATTGGTATAGAAATCTGTAATATCAGGCTTAAGCCAGGTTTCTGTGAGTGTGATGATTGATATATTGGAATGAAAGGAACTGAGTAATGCTGTGAGGTCATCATAATGTTTGCTCAAGGATCTGACATTGTAGTTAAAGATGGTTATGTTATTGTTTGCACTGAGTAATGTCTTTGCTTGGTCTGCTGTGTGGTAATTACAGTTACTGGTTGATTCGTTGGTTAATTCTATCGTGTTTCTCAACTTCTTTACCGAAGGACTGGCACTAGCACCTTTGTTTGGGCCCATGGTGGCTTATTTAGCAGTCACACAGAATAAACAAGTGCAAGAAACAACGAATTATTACGAAATAATTCCTATGAGCTCACAGGGTATTGTTCACTCACCCATAAACAAAGCAACAATGCCTCCTCAGAATGCGTGTGTGGGAGGTTGTGTGTGTGGCATACTCAGACATGTACCGTACCACCGACGAGAACGGAGGAAAGCAATGGAAATGGAGACAATATTTTTACCATACCACCGACGGGAATGGAGGAAAGCAATGAAAACTGAGCCAATAATTTTACGGAAAAAATCGGTGATAATGGAAATGAGCGAAAACAGAGCCCAACAAAAAGTCCGGCCTGCCGGTTTCCCTGAATCCCTTCATAAAGGTTACCTTGCTTACACTCCAACAGTACGTCAAGTCCTAACAATCATTTGTCTCCATTTGCTCCTATCTAACACGCTCACACATACTTATTGGAAGTCCAAACCCCTCGCACACAAAACCTCCTTTACCCCCTCCCTCCAGCTTTTCCTAGGCCGACCCTTACCCTGCCTTCCCTCCACTACAGATTTATACACTCTCAAAGGCATTCTGTTTTGTTCCATCCTTTCTACATGTCCAAACCATCTCAATAACCCTTCCTCAGCACTCTGGATAATAGTTTTGGTAATCCCGTACCTCCTCCTAATCTCCAAACTATGGATTCTCTGCATTATATCCACACCACACATTGCCTTCAGACATCTCCACTGCCTCTAGCCTTCTCCTTGTTGCAACATTCACCACCCATTACTCACACCCATACAAGAGGGTTAGTATAACTAAACTCTCATATGACTCGCGAAATCGTAATGACACTATTGCAAACAAACCATACTACGGGAGGGATTTGAACCCGCGTTCAGAGTCTCAAAACTAATGCTACAGTCTGGAGTTTTGAGACTCTCTGACCGCGGGTTCAAATCCCGCCCGTGGTATGGTTTATACTCTCATATATTCCCTCTTTGCTTTCATGGATAAAGTTCTTTGTCTCCACAGATTCCTCAGTGCACCATTCACCTTTTTCCCCACGTCAACTCTATGCTTCACCTCATCCTTCATAGACCCATCTGCTGACACATCCCCTCCTAAATATCTGAATACATTCACCTCCTACATACTTTCTCCCTCCCATCTGATATCCAATCTTCCGTTACCTAATTTTTTTATCGTCATCACCTTACTCTTTCCTATATTCACTTTTAATTTCCTTCTTTTACATACCCTAACCTATCAACCAACCTCTGCAATTTCTCTTCAGAATCTCCCAAAAGCACAGCGTCATCAGCAAAGAGCAACTGTGACAACTCCCACTCTGTGTTAGATTCTTTATCTTTTAACCCCACACCTCTTGCCAGCACCCAAGCTTTCACCTCTCACAACTCCGTCCATAAATATAGTGAACAACTATAGCAACATCACACATCCCTGTCTAAGGCCTACTTTTACTAGGAAATAATGTTCCTTTCACCTACATACTCTAACATGAGCCTCATTATCCCCTTAAAGACTCTTCACTGCTTTCAATAACCTACCTCCTACTCCATACATCTGCAACACCTGCCACACTGCTCCCCTATCCACCCTATCATATGCCTTTTCCAAATCCATAAATACCACAAAAACCTCTTTACCCTTATCTAAATACTGTTCACCTATATGTTTCACTGCAAACCCTTCCTAAAGCCTCCATGCTCATCTGCTATCCTGCCCTCTGTCTTGCTCTTATTTTGTGTTAACACCACTGTACCCACAACTGAATAAAAAAAGCACAAATAAAATGATAGAAAGAAGTAGTAAGGAGAGTTAAAAAAAATTGTATACGTCAGTATGGTTGCCAGTAAATGTTAGAATACTCTCATGCACATAACAATTGTACAGATGTGCAGAGGACAGTTAAGCCTAGAGGTGTGTTGAGGAGGATGGTAAAACATGGAGGTATGTTATGGAGGATGGTAAATCATGGAGGAATATTGTGGAGGATGGTAAAGCATGGAGGTGTGTTGTGAAGGATGGTAAAGCATGGAAGAGTGTTGTGGAGGATGTTAAAGCATGGAAGAGTGCAGTGGAGGATGGTAAAGCATGGAAGAGTGCAGTGGAGGATGGTAAAGCATCAAGGAGTGTTGTGGAGGATGGTAAAGCATGGAGGTGTATTGTGGAGGATGGTAAAGCATGGAGATGTGCTGTGGAGGATGGTAAAGCATAGAGGTGTGCTGTGAAGGATGGTAAAGCATGGAGGTGTGTTGTGGAGGATGCTAAAGCAAGGAAGCATGTTGTGGAGGATGGTGCAACTTGGAGGTGTGTTAAGGAGGGTGGTAAAGCTTGGGGGGATATTAAGGAGGGTGGTAAAGCTTGGAGGGGTGTTAAGGAGGGTGGTAAAGCTTGGAGGGGTGTTAAGGAGGGTGGTAAAGCTTGGAGGTGTGCCATGGAGGATAGTGCACTCAGCTCACACACTGAGGTCAGGGGTCGATCCCCATTACGGGTAGTAACGTTAGGACGTGTTTCCTTAAGACACCTGCTGTTCCTGTTCACCCATCAGTAAAATAGGCACCAGGGTGTTAGAGGACTGGTGTGGGTCACATCCTGGGGATAAAACTGATGTAATCCGTCTGAAATGCTCTGCATAACAAGTGACTTTCTATATAGTAGTATGTCACTGATGTCAGCTAGGTCTGTATACCTTGTACATGTAATTGTAAAAATAAAGATTATTATTATTATTAACCCTTTCAGGGTCGAGAGGCCCTCTCCAAAACTTGTTCTCAGGGTCGAAAATTTTTCAGAAAAAAAAATTATTTTTTCTTATGAAAAGATAGAGAATCTTTTCCAATCATAATGACACCAAAAGTATGAAATTTGATGGAAAACTTACGGAATTATGCTCTCACTGGCGATTCCGCCCACTTTGAGCCCTATTCTTGGCCAATTCCAGTGTACTAGTCAACAAAAATCATAACTATTTTGCTAGAACTCCATTTTTTCTATTGAATGAGTACAAGAAACCACCTATTTACCGATTTCAACTATCCAATAAAGTGGTCAGAATTTAGCAATTTTGCCAATTTCACACAAATTTCAAAAGATGCCAATTTCCAAATAGGGTCCAGAATAAACAATACAGACATTCCTGGCACTAAAATAACATTTCCTCTGTTCATTAGTCATGTCCCCAGGTCCCTCTTACATGTCTTTTGCTTTCCACTTTGAATTTTTATTCTCACAAAAAATAGAAGATATTCTGTTATGCAGACTACTGCATTAGTGTAGAAATGGTATAAATAATATCCGCACACTTGTGAAATAATATTAGACTCACTAGTTGATGTGTATTGGACGGGTGGTATGATTTGTTTACCTTTGAATTTTGGAAAAAATCGAACAATTCTGCTACTTTGAGCTCAATTTTGAGGTACTTTTCATTGTGAAACCAATCAAAATCATCTCAATTTCTGTAATATGTCTTCCATTCTATAAAATGAGACCAGGAAAACTAGAATACAACCATAAATACCATATGAAAATACAGTGCAAAAGTTGCTGTTTTAAACCAAAAACACGGTCAAAGTTTTTTTTCCCTCATTATGCACTGTGTGCTGCAGGATTTTTTTTATACTGTGCACACTGACCACATAGACCCATTCTTTCATATGTAGGCCTACCAGCATTCTCTCACTAGATCTGAAGGCGCTAGAATTTACAGAATTTTCAGAATGCTGCTGGTTAGCCATGGGCAACCGAGTCGCTTATTCGTGATCTGTTTCGTTTTTATAGGACAATGTTTGTTGTATAGTCTAAGTAATTTGTTAAGAAAAATGTCTGTCCAACCGTCAATACCACTGGCCTTGGAGAATTCTGTAAGCCAGTCAACAGTCTTTAGGCCTGCTGTGAAATTTCTTATTGAGGTCTCATCATGGAGTCTAATTGAAACTTTGTTGTATTCCAGTGGTGGTTTACTAATATTTGTTAAGAGGAAGGTAGGGTAGTGGTCTGTAGTGCTGTCGGTGATTATCCCTGGTTTAAGGGGGGCTAGTATATTGGTCCATATGTGATCTATTATGGTTGTACTTGTCTCAGTGAGCCTGGATGGTTTAGTTATTGTTGGTATGAGAAGTGTGTTGTTCACATTGTTGATGAAATCAGTTACAGGCTGATCATCTAGTAGGCCAAGGTTGATATTGAAATCTCCAGCTAAGAGAAGGTGGTGCTTGTTCATTTGTCTGTTTGTTATTAGTGCCTTTAATTCCTCACTGAAATTTGGGAGGTTTGTGGGGGGTATCCGGTAAATGGCACGGATTGTTATAGGCGTCTTAAGGTTTTTTACAGTAAAATTAGCAAAAATGTATTCCCCATATTCATCACTAAAGCAAGTGGTGCTAATACAAGATAGCTGGTTAGAGTAATAGATTGCAATACCACCCCCAACTTGGTATGGTCTGCAGTTGTGGATTGCTGTGTATCCTGGTAGAGGGTAGATATCTAATGTGTCCTCCTTAAGCCAGGTCTCAGTAAGAATAATGCAGGAGAATGGTGTCTTTAGCAACTCAAGGAGTGCCAGGAGGTCATCATAGTGTTTGCTTAAGGACCTGATGCTGTAGTTAAAAACTGATAGACTTTTAGCACTTTTAGGATAGTGCTGGCTTGTGTTGCTGTGTAATAAAAGCAGTTACTTTCCAGTAGGTTTTGATTGGGGGTTAGATTATGGAGGTTTAGATCAGGGTCAATGTGATCAATCATCTTCTAGGTTTAAAATTGTGGTTATTTATATCCTGAATTGTGTGTTGAGTTCTAGTACTGATATCTGTAGTAGTGGGAAGTTTGGACAAGTATGTAGCAAAAGCACTTTGGTCATATAGAGTATAGTCACTAATAAACATAATGAAGTTGATGTTGTCTAAGTGTTGTGCTAGAATGAGCTAAAGTACAACTAGGTATAAACTAATAATATAAAAATACAAATTAAAAATAGCACCAAACTCTCACTTGTAATTGCACTAAGGTCAAATATAATGAATTTGGTGTTGTCTATATACTGAGCTAGAATGAGCTAAAGTACAACTAGGTTTAATCTAATAATATAAAAAATACTAGTTTAAAATGGCACAAGACTCTCACTTGTAACTGCACTAAGGACTAGTATAAGTTGTTAACAAGAACTAGAGTATAACTAAATTTAAATTGACAAGATAAAATACACAAGTTAAGGTAGCAAAAGAATAATAAAAAATAAAAAAATAAAAATGGCAATGACTTGGTTATAATATGACAGTAAGATGGTAGACAGGATAATATAAGAGTTGGAGTTGAATATACAAGCTTAAAAATTTGGTAACAAAAGGTTAAGAAAAGTAAAATAAAGTTGGGTGATAAAGTCTAAAATAGAATAGGGCAAGTTTATAATAAAATTGGGTAATAAACTTTACAAATAAAAAAGGACAATAATAAAAATATAGGATTGGGTAATTAACTCTAGATTAGAATAGTGCAATAATAAGATGAAAAGTTTACAATAAAGTTGTGCACTAAAGTATAAAATCAAAATGGGCAATAATAAAAAGTTTACAATAAGGTTGGTCAATATAGTTTAAAGTAAAATTGGGTAATAATTGAGATTTTAAAATAAAATTGGGGGATAGAGTATTTTTTAAAGTGAGGTAGAATAACTGAGGACAAGCTATGGTTAGTTTCAATTAAAGTAAGATAGAACAATGAAGTGGTAAGAAGTAAAATAGGAGAGAGATTCTGTAGATATTAAAAACAATTAAGACTATGAGGTAGAATGGTCACTGAATACAACAGTGACATTCAAAAGTAGTTGGGGTATTGGAGATTATTTGGGGGGAACAAAATTTATGGCAGTATAACACTAATGGTGGACAGTGGGTATTATCTGCACCTTAATCTGATTCTGTTAATCCAGCCTCACTTAGGAATGTTTTAAGGTCATGTTCTGTAGAGATGAAGTATCTCTTCCCAGTGGGCTGTTTCCTAACTGCGATTTTTCCATCCCTCACAAAGCACTGGTGGATTTTTTGGGCATAGCGTAATTTTCTTAGCCGATAAAGAAGGTTTTGTCTTGTTTTGGTAAGGCATCATTGACGTAAATATCAGTTTTCATAGAAATGGATGTTTTTAGTAGGTTGTTTCTTTGTTGGCTAGTTTGGAATTTTAACAGCACTGTTTTTTTACCCGCTTGTTGGTAGCCCATCAGTTTGCAATCCTTTAGGTCATCACTACGTATGTTAAGGCGAAGGTGGTCCTTGATAAGCTGTAGGGTGGTGTCCATGCAAGTCTCTTGGGTGACTGTGGGTGGGAGATGTTTGCTGTTAACTACAACAGCGTCAGCTAGCTGTTATTGGTCATTATGGTCTTGGAAGTTGGTAATGACATCGGCAAGTTGTTGGTCCAGTCTTTTTCTTTCCTCTATAATGTTGGTAGTAAACAGTGTGACTTGGTCTTTTAGAGTGTTGATGGTGTCTACGGACTGGGTGTGGGTGTTGTTTTATTGTTCCAGAGTGTCTAGTTTATGTTCTAGAGCAGTGATCTTCCTGAGGTACTGTGCATTGGAAGCTTTTAGTTCCTGCATTTCCTGAGTTAGTTTGGTGATTGTTTGGCTCTGAATCATAAGGAGTTTAGTTATTTCTGGGTCGGTAATCTTCTTAACATCAAATCCAAGGAAGGAATTATCTTGGACTGTGGTGGCGGCCATGTTTGTTGTTGTCTGTCGTGTGTTGTGGTGATGCAGGTAGGTGATGAGAGTCGTGTCCTGGCTGGAAGTACGAGAAGTTTTCCTCGTGATATTACTGGTCTCACCTTTGATGTTAGGAGTCCTTAGCTGGTTACTGGATGCAGTGAAGTAATCTAAAAGCTACCTGCTAGAGATGTCATGTTCTCCCACACCTACACCCAACTGTAGGTCTTTAGGCAGGCTAGATAATTCTAGTCTCCATCCTGAGTTGATCAAGAGTTTTTGACTGTATGGTTCACACAGGCCATAGGTTATTATGAGATTACCCCCACCACCCCAACTACTATTACTACTACTACTACTGCCACCACCACCATCACCATTCCTACCCTCTACATGCATATACAGTGGAACCTTGACTTACGAGTGTCCCAACATATAAGTTTTTTGAGATATGAGCCATCCCTGGATCAATTTTTTGCTCTGAGTTACAAGCCAACATTTGAGTTACAAGGCAGCTCCCCCCCGCTTCCCCCTCAACACAAAACCTGGATACCTCAATTGTTTATCTATGATTTCATGCTTTAATTCCTGGAAATCATTCTCTTTTTCTTCTCAGCATTGTCCTTTACATTTACAGTGGACCCCCGCATAACGGTCACCTCCGAATGCGACCAATTATGTAAGTGTATTTATGTAAGTGCGTTTGTACGTGTATGTTTGGGGGTCTGAAATGGACTAATCTACTTCACAATATTCCTTATGGGAACAAATTCGGTCAGTACTGGCACCTGAACATACTTCTGGAGTGAAAAAATATCATTAACCGGGGGTCCACTGTACTTTCTTAGGACCCATGCTTAGAAAAACGAAATTTGGCCAAATGACTTTCAAAAATGTAAGCAAAGCATGAGAAAACTGCTCCCACAGCGAGGTAAACAGTGAACTGAGTTGGCAGCATTCGTTATAATAATAATAATTATTATTACTATTAGTGTTATTATTATTATTAATTTAGGCAACTAGAGCACAGATCCAATTCCCTAGATCAAGAGCCCCTTGCCAGCATCAAGGAACCTTGATGCTGGTGAAGGGCTAGGGAATTGGATCTGTGCTCCAGTTCCCTAAATTAACAGTAATAATAATAATAACGATAGAACTTCAGTTCCCTAAATTAATAATAATAATGATAATAATAATATAATATATTATTATTATTAATGATAATCAAATCAAATCAAAGTTTATTCTCTAAAAGGATTACAATGCAGGGTTTACAGGTTTTGGTTATTGTGTGGTTTACATGTAGTAAAATACTAATTACAGAGGGGGCCACTAGGACACCTAGCATGGCTAGGCATTTCTGTCAAACTTAGATTAATTCTTAACCCTAAATTATAACAAATTGTGGAGTAAGTTGACTAAATACTAAATGACTAAATACTAAGTGACAAATACTAGTTTGTGAGTTTAGCAATGTGAATGCTTTTGTTTTGGCACAATATATATATAGTTTCTATATTGGAGTATCACAGGCAAACTTATGACTAGTTAGGAATCATTATTTTAAGATTAGGATACGTATTTCTGTGATTATAGTCAAATGGGTGAGCGAGTGTAAGTGTGGACCACCAGGTGGTTTTTATGTAGTTAGTTGACGGGGTGTATCAGGGAGATAAGATGTTTTCTAACAGTAGTTTTGAAGGTGATGAATGTGTCTGCAGTTCTAGAGTTCTCAGGTAGGGTGTTCCAGATTTTAGGGCCTTTGACATACATTAAATTTTTGTAAAGGTTTAGTCGGACACAGGGAATGTCATAGAGATGTTTGTGTCTGGTGTTATGCCTGTGGGTCCTGTCACAACTATCAAGAAAGCATTTTAGGTCAAGGTTAATACTGGAATTTAAGGTCCTGTATATGTAGATTGCACAGTAGTAAGTGTGGATGCTCTGAACAGGGAGTAAGTTTAGATCTATGAAGAGTGGGGGGGGGGTGTTGCCAGGGATGGGATTTAGTGATTATTCTTATTGCAGCTTTTTGCTGAGTTATTATTGGCTTTAGGTGTATTGCTGCAGTTGATCCCCAAGCACAAATAGCATAGGTGAGGTATGGATAAATGAGTGAATGGTATAGTGTGAGAAGGGCATTTTGTGGCACGTAGCATCGTATCTTGGAGAGGATCCCAACTGCTTTGGATACTTTTTTTGATTTGTGTTGGATATGGGTGCTGAAATTCAGGTTGTTGTCGAGGTATAGGCCTAGGAATTTGCCCTCATTATGTCTGGCAATTTGAGTGCTGTCGATCTTAATGTTAAGTTGCGCAACACCTGCTCTGCTACCAATCATAATAGAGTAGGTTTTGTCAGTGTTAAGTGTAAGTTTATTGGCTGTCATCCAAGTTGATATTTTGAGCAGCTCCTCATTAACAATGGTGTTGAGGGTGGCAAGATTAGGGTGAGAGATGACGTAAGTCGTGTCGTCAGCAAAGAGAATGGGTTTCAGGTGTTGGGATACGTTTGGAAGATCATTGATGTAAATAAGGAAGAGCAGGGAACCACTATGCCACTCCCCTGCGGAACTCCAGTATCAAGTAGCCGTGTTGATGAGGCTGTATCTTTAATGGTGACATACTGATACCTATTAGTAAGGTAGGATTTGAAATATGCAAGCGCATGGCCTCTTATACCATAATGGTCAAGTTTGTGGAGTAGGATGCCATGGTCTACTGTGTCAAAAGCTTTTCTTAGGTCAATAAAAATTCCTAGCAGATATTCCTTATTTTCCAGTGCTGTGTAAAGCAGATCTAGCATTTTTACAATTGTATAATTAGTGCTTTTATTTTTCCTGAATCCAAATTGACAGGTGTTGAGTATATTTTGTGCCGTTATAAATGAATACAGTCTCCTGTGCACGAGTTTCTCGAAGATTTTGGATAGCAATGGTAAGTTTGATATTGGTCTATAGTTGTTTACATCTGTAAGGTCACCACCTTTATGTATTGGTGTAACCCTTGCTGTCTTGAGTAGTTTCGGGAAGGTGCTAGTTTCTAGTGACTTGTTAAAAAGTAATGAAATAGCATGCGAAAGGACATGGGCCACTCGCTTGTACAATAATGGTGGGACATGAGACAGGTTCCCTGAGTTATTTTTAAGTGACTTTATAATCTCAGTGACTTCGGTGGGCTCAGTTGGAACAAGATAGAAAGAATTTGGGAAATTCCCATCTAGATAGTCCCCGGCATGGGCGTTGGTACGTGGGATTTTACTGGCAAGATTAGATCCTATGGTTGAGAAGAAGTCGTTTATCTTGTTAGCTGTTTCAGTGGGATGCAGTGGTGTTTCATTAGGTTTAGTTAGGACAATATTCTTGTTTTTTTTTCAGTTTGTGAGTGCCCAGAATCTGAGAGAGTGTTTTCCAGGTCTTTTTTTTATGTCTCCTCTTGTGTCAGTGAATCTGTTAGGTAAGACACATATGCAACAGTTAGGTATCTTTATTTCGAAACGTTTCGCCTACACAGTAGGCTTCTTCAGTTGAGTACAGAAAAGTTGATAGAAGCAGAAGAGACTTGAAGACGATGTAATCAGTCCATCACCCTTAAAGTTTTGAGGTTGTCAGTCCCTCAGTCTGGAGAAGAGCATTGTTCCATAGTCTTACCTAACAACCTTTCGGTATTTTATACCATTTTAATGTTCAGTCAGTGAATCTGCTGGAGTAGTACAGCTGTTTGGCTTTCTTCATTACTTTGGTGAGAACTGATGAATAGTGTTTAAGAATATCTTTGTGTATTAAGCCCTGTCTATATTGCTTTTCGTATTGGTTAGGTTAGGTAAGGTTCGTCAGGAAACAGGACAAATGTTTCCTGACGCGGGTCTTAGTCAGATGATGACCCGCCTTTGGAGCTTTTGGTTATCTGACCAAGGCCTTCCGCTGGCTTACCGGTCCACCCCTTTAAAAATTAGTGTCATTTATAACCATTGTTTTTTTTATTAATTTTCGTATTGGTGTTTCTTATCAATGAATTTCAGAATGCTGCTGGTTAGCCATGGGCAACAGAGCCGTTTATTCGTGATCTGTTTCGTTTTTATAGGACAATGTTTGTTGTATAATCTAAGTAATTTGTCAAGAAAAATGTCTGTCCAATCGTCAATGCCATTGGCCTTGGAGAATTCTGTAGGCCAGTCAACAGTCTCTAGGTCTGCTGTGAAATTCCTTATTGAGGCCTCGTCATGGAGTCTAAATGAAACTTTGTTGTATTCCAGTGGTGGTTTACTAATGTTTGTTAAGAGGAAGGTAGGGTAGTGGTCTGTAGTGCTGTCTGTGATTATCCCTGATTTAAGGGGGGCTAATATATTGGTCCATATGTGGTCTATTATGGTTGTACTTGTCTCAGTGAGCCTGGTTGGTTTAGTTATTGTTGGTATGAGAAATGTGTTGTTCATATTGTTGATGAAATCAGTTACAGGCTGATCATCTAGTAGGCCAAGGTTGATATTGAAGTCTCCAGCTAAGAGAAGGTGGTGCTTGTTCATTTGTCTGTTAGTTATTAGTGCCTTTAATTTCTCACTGAAATTTGGGATGTTTGTGTGGGGTATCCGGTAAATGGCACGGATTGTTATGGGTGTCTTAAGGTTTTTTACAGTAAAATTAGCAAAAATGTATTCCCCCTATTCATCACTAAAGCAAGTGGCGCTAATACAAAATAGTTGGTTAGAGTAATAGATTGCAATATCACCCCCAACTTGATATGGTCTGCAGTTGTGGATTGCTGTGTATCCTGGTAGAGGGTAGATATCTAATGTGTCCTGCTTAAGCCAGGTCTCAGTAAGAATAATGCAGGAGAAAGGTGTCTTTAGCGACTCAAGGAGTGCCAGGAGGTCATCATAGTGTTTGCTTAAGGACCTGATGTTGTAGTTGAGAACTGATAGACTTTTAGCACTACTTAGGATAGTGCTGGCTTGTGATGCTGTGTAATAAAGGCAGTTACTTTCCAGTAGGTTTTGATTGGGTGTTAGATTATGGAGGTTTATATCAGGGTCGACATGATCATTCATCTTCTAGGTTTAAATTGTGGCTATTTATATCCTGAATTGTGTATTGAGTTCTAGTACTGATATCTGTAGTAGTGGGATGTTTGGACAAGTATATAGCTAAAGCACTTTGGTCATATAGAGTACAGTCACTAATAAACATAATGAAGTTGATGTTGTCTAAGTGCTGTGCTAGAATGAACTAAAGTACAACTAAGTATAAACTAAAAATATAAAAATACAAATTAAAAACAGCACCAGACTCTCACTTGTAATTGTACTAAGGTCTAATATAATGAATTTGGTGTTGTCTATATACTGAGCTAGAATGAGCTAAAGTACAACTAGGTTTAATCTAATAATATAAAAAATACTAGTTTAAAATGGCACAAGACTTTCACTTGTAATTCCACTAAGGTCTAGTATAAGTTGTTAACAAGAACTAGAGTATAACTAAATTTAAATTGACAAGATAAAATACACAAGTTAAGGTAGCAAAAGAAAAAAAAAAGAAAAAAAAAAGAAAAATGGCAATGACTTGGTTATAATATGATAGTAAGATGGTACACAGGATAATATTAAAGTTGGAGTTGAATATACAAGCTTAAAAATTGGTAACAAAAGGTTAAGAAAAGTACAATAAAATACGGCAATAATAAAAAAGTATATATTAAAATTGGTAATAAACTTTACAGATAAAAAGGGCAATAATAAAAATTTTAAGATAGATTGGGCAATAAAGTATTGGTATAATTGGGCAAGTATAAGAGTGGGTAATTAACTCAAGACTAGAATAGTGCAATAATAAGATGAAAAGTTTACAATAAAGTTGTGCACTAAAATATAAAATCAAAATGGGCAATAATAAAAAGTTTACAATAAGGTTGGTCAATATAGTTTAAAGTAAAATTGGGTAATAATTGAGATTTTAAAATAAAATTGGGGGATAGAGTATTTTTTAAAGTGAGGTAGAATAACTGAGGACAAGCTATGGTTAGTTTCAATTAAAGTAAGATAGAACAATGAAGTGGTAAGAAGTAAAATAGGAGAGAGATTCTGTAGATATTAAAAACAATTAAGACTATGAGGTAGAATGGTCACTGAATACAACAGTGACATTCAAAAGTAGTTGGGGTATTGGAGATTATTTGGGGGGAACAAAATTTATGGCAGTATAACACTAATGGTGGACAGTGGGTATTATCTGCACCTTAATCTGATTCTGTTAATCCAGCCTCACTTAGGAAAGTTTTAAGGTCATGTTCTGTAGAGATGAAGTATCTCTTCCCAGTGGGCTGTTTCCTAACTGCGATTTTTCCGTCCCTCTCAAAGCACTGGTGGATAAAGGAGGTTTTGTCTTGTTTTGGTAAGGCATCATTGACGTAAACATCAGTTTTCATAGAAACAGATGTTTTTAGTAGGTTGTTTCTTTGTAGGCTAGTTTGGAATTTTAACAGCACTGTGTTTTTATCCGTTTGGTAGCCCATCAGTTTGCAATCCTTTAGGTCATCACTACGTATGTTAAGGCGAAGGTGGTCCTTGATAAGCTGTAGGGTGGTCTCCATGCAGGTCTCTTGGGTGACTGTGGGTGGGAGATGTTTGCTGTTAACTACAACACTGTCAGATAGCTGTTGTTGATCATTATGGTCTTGGAAGTTGGTTATAACATTGGCAAGTTGTTGGTCCACTCTTGATCTTTCCTCTATAATGTTGGTAGCAAGCAGGGTGACTTGGTCTTTTAGAGTATTGATGGTGTCTACGGACTGGATGTGGGTGTTGCTTTGTTATTCCAGAGTGTCTAGTTTATGTTCTAGAGTGGTGATCTTGCTGAGGTACTATGCATTGGAAGCTTTTGGTTCCTGCATTTCGTGGGTTAGTTTGGTGATTGTGTGGTTCTGAATCATGAGGAGTTTAGCTATTTCTGGGTCGGTAATCTTCTTAACATCAAATCCCTAAATTAACAACAACAACAACAATAATAATAATAATAATAATAATAATAATGATGATGATGATAATAATATATTATTATTATTATTATTATTATTATGGAGCTTCAGTTTCCTAAATTAACAATAATAATTTTTATTATAATAATGAACGAGCTTCAGTTCCCTAAATTAATAATACATAATATGTAATAATAATTCAGAATCCTGCCGCTAGATGGCACAACTGATGCCAAAATATTGTACACGTTTACATCGCTATGGGAGCAATTCTCTTGTGCTTGTTTGCATTTTTTTTACAGTCATCTGGCCAAATTTCTTTTTTCTAACCATGGGTCCTAAGACAATAAGTGCAAAGAACAGTGCTGAGAAGAAAAAGACGATGATTTCCATGGACTTAACCAGGCAATATATCATACGCTGCACCCTCAACATCCCCCACCCTCAGCATTCCCCACCCTCAACATCCCCCCACCCTCAGAATCCCCCACCCTCAACATACCCCACCTTCAACATCCCCCACCCTCAACCTCCCCCACCATCTCTGCACTTTATATAAACAGTTTTTATACGATATTTCTTATTTATAAATACAGTGGACCCCCGGTAAACGATATTTTTTCACTCCATAATTATGTTCAGGTGCCAGTACTGACCGAATTTATTCCCATAAGGAATATTGTGAAGTAGATTAGTCCATTTCAGACCCCCAAACATACACGTACAAACGCACTTACATAATTGGTCGCATTCGGAGGTAATCGTTATGCGGGGGTCCACTGTACATTGTTTCAGTGTTTTTCTTAGAAAACTAGTGATCTACTGCAGTTAGCCTCAAAAATACTCTGTTTTCTCTTACAGTAAGAACATGAGAAGATACCATAGTCAAACTGAGACAGAAATGGCGGATGCTTCCGCCGCTGCGTCTGCCACCATATTATGGCCTATTTTATTCATTCTAGAGTATATATCATGTTTCTGTGTTAATTATATTGTTTATTATGTCATATTAGATGAATTGTGATAGATAAATAAGTCATACAGTTGATAATAGGGTCATATTCAAGTATTTTTCTCGTCTCTCCAGAGTCCAGGAACTAATTAATGACTTTTCAATTAATTTAAATGAGGAAAATTAATTTGATATATGAGTAAACTGAGTTATGAGCTAGCTCCTGGAATGGATTAAACTCATAAGTCAAGGTTCCACCGTACAGTGTTTATCAACAAAGCCATGCCAAGAAGCCTTGTTTGTATTTTTCTGTAAGCACCTGAATATGATTCCTGTATTAGGTATGTGTTCATGCTAAGTAACTTTTTTGGTCAGAACTGCATGAGAAAAAATATTATGTTAAGGCAAGACTACCACCATGTACTTTCCACAGCCACCTCCACACGCCAATTAAACCATTGCTTTTAAATAAAAACATTAGACCAGGGAACAATGCAACAGTCCAGCTGTCTCTTGCTAGGTAGGTTCTTCAGCAATCCAACCCTTCTCATTCATTTATTTATTCAACTAATTATCAAAGCTGTTAGCTTGCTCCACTTATGGAAAACAACGCTATGTCAACAAGCATGAGCAACTAGACTTTAATGTAAGCTAAAGCTGGTTTTAGTATTTTTGCTACATATCATTATCATCAACCTCACAACATCCAGCTAGGCCTAGTACACCAACCTCAAAGGAACTGATATGGTGCACTAGATGTAGACCTAGTGTACCACATCAATTCTCTTCATATATTTCCAGACTAAGCAAGAACAACTACAATGTGAGGTATGAAAGATTTCATTATTTTTTACTAATTACAGAGGAAGGAACACCATACATGTGCCAGACACACACGGTGGGAGACAGTGACAACCAGTGTTGATATTAAGTCTACAATTATTTACCAATCTGCATTACAAAGATGCAAACAAGTACAGTGCTTATACTCAAGCAACACTTTCCCCTTAACAGTTTACCTTGAAAAGTGACATGAGGAGGCATGCACTTATAAGCAGTCTGCATGGCTTCAAATAAAAAGGTTTTCAAGTATTTTTCTTATGAAGGGATTATATATATATATGTGAAATTAGTGTTTATTACTTCTTCTGGAACTGTTTATTACCTATTAAAAACAGCTGTCATTAGTAAGATAAGACCTGTTCAGATTTTGAACCTGGAGGGTTAGCCCTTAGGATAACCCAAAAATGTCAGTGTGTTATCGAGGACTGTTTTATTTTCACTGTGGCCCTTCAATCTTGTCTCCAAGGATGCAACTCACACCAGTCAATTAACATCCAGGTACCAATTTGTGATCCTCAGTTCCTTGAATCAGACATTTCCACGCTTCATAATTCATTTTCTCGTCTTGGCTACCCTTCCCATTTCATAGACTCTGCCTTCTCATGTGCTAAATGGACTTTCTTCTCTCCCAAACTCTCTACTCCTGGGAACTCTCTTGTCCTATGTCTTCCCTATATTTCCAGTCTTTCTAATCTCAACAACTCTCTCCATTCTTCAGACATCAAACTTACTTTTTGCTAGACTAACACTCTTCACACCAATCTAGTTCATACCTCTCCTCCCTCTACAGATGCTCCTAGTGTCTACTCTATTTCCTGTTCCTCTTGTCCTCTTCAGTACTTCTGAGAAACTGGGAGCACAAAAATAGTGTTAGGCTTGCTGACACCAACAATCCTCTTTTCTGCCATGTCAGAGATCACAGTCATCCTATTGACTGGTCTTCTGCTAAAACTATCTACCCTACTTCTAACTTTCACAGTCGCCATCTGGTTGAATCCTCCCTTATACGCAACTTTCCCTGTATCAATCTTAGTCCTGGCTTTGTCTCTGTAGATGCCTTCCTTTCCCATTACACTGTAAAATGCTCCAAACTTCAGAACACCCGTGACTTAACTTGATTCTTTTTTCTCCTTCTCCCTCTTCCCCTTTCCTCTTTCTCCTTTGGGTTTTCTTTCTTCTGCCTTGGGTGTTTGGTCCATTATTATATTTTCCCCCCTCTGTGTTGTTGTTCCTACCCTTTGTGGGCCCCTAGCTCCTTTGCAGTGCTTCTCCTTCTTTGTCTTCAACTGACTCCACTACTACTACTACTACTACCACCTCTACCACTACCTCTCTTCTCCTGTTCCTGTCTGCTGGCCTGTGTATACTCCCTCCTCTCCTTTCTGTTAGTGTGACTTTGTAAATGGTCCAAGTTGAACCAAAATGTCGCTGTAAGCTCCCCTCTCCTATATGTGGGTTATTTGTGTATTCATCCCCTCCCCATTAATTTGGAATAGTATTATACATCCACTGATAAAATATGGATGTATTACTACCATACATTCACTGATGAAATATGTGTCACTGCTTTAGGAAGAGTAGGAGGTGTGTAGACAGTGTGTACAGTGAAGCATAAAGGTGAACAGTATTTATATAAGGGTAAAGAGGTTTCTGTTGCATTTATGGATTTGGAAAAGGCACATGACAGGGTGGATAGGAGAGCAATATGGCAGATGTTGCAAATGTATGGAATAAGTGGTAGGTTACTGAAAGCAGTTAAGAGTTTTCACAAAGATAGTAAGGCTCAGGTTAGAGAATGTAGGAGAGAGGAAGATTATTTCCCAGTAAAAGTAGGCCTTAGACAGGGATGCATGATGTCACCATGGTTGTTCAACATATTTATAGATGGGATTGTAAGATAAGTGAATGCTCAAGTGTTGGCAAGAGGTGTGGGATTAAAATACAAAAATCTAACACAAAGTGGGAGTTGTCACAGTTGTTTCTTGCTGATGACACTGTGCTTTTGGGAGATTCTGAAGGGATGTTGTGAAGGTTGGTGAATGAGTTTGGATGGGCATGCAAAAGAAGGAAATTATAGGTGAACATAGGGAAGAGCAAGGTGATGAGGATAACAAAAATATTTAGGTAATGAAAGATTAGTTATCAAATTGGAGGGAGGGAGCATAGAGGAAGTGAATGTGTTCAGATATTTGCGAGCAGACTTGTCAGCAGATGGGTCTATGAAATATGAAGTGAATCACAGAACTGATAAGGGGAAAAATGTTAGTGAAGCACTACAGAGTCTGTGGAGACAAACAACATTATCCATGAAAGCAAAGAGAGGAATGTATGAGAATATAGTGGTACCAACACTCTTATATGGGTGTGAAGCATGAATGGTGAATGTTGCAACAAGGAGAAGGCTGGAAGTAGTGGAGATATCATGTTTGAGGACAATGTGTGGTGTGAATATAATGCAGAGAATCTGTGGTTTGGAGATTATGAGGTGCAGGGTTTCTAAAAGTATTATCCAGAGGGCAGAGGAGGGGTTGTTGAGTGGTTTGGACATTTAGAGAGGATGGAACAAAATAAAATGACTTGGAGGACATATAAATCTGTAGTGGAAGGAAGGTGGTGTAGGGGTTATCCTAGGAAAGGGTGGAGGGAGGGGGTAAAGGAGGTTTTGTGTATGAAGGACTTGGACTTCCAGCAAGCATGCTTGAGCGTGTTATATAGGAGTGAGTGGAGATGAATGGTTTTTATGACTTGTGCTATTGGAGAGTGAGCAAGGTAACATTTCTGAAGGAATTCAGGGAAACCAGTTAGCCAGACTTGAGTCCTGGAGGTGGGAAGTACAGTGCTTGCACTCTGAAGGAGGGGTGCTGATATGTTGCAGTTTTTTAATTGTAGTGTAGGCATGCCTCTGACAAGACAATGATGGAGTGAATGATGATGATGAAAGTGTTTCTTCTTTTTCAAGCTACCCTGCCTTGGTGGGAAACGGCCAATGCGTTAACAAAAAACAAAAAATTGCTGCTATACATCCACTGATGAAATATGATGTATCACTGCCATACATCATAACTCATATCCTAACCCTTCATCACACTCAAAGCTTCAGTCCTCCATCAAGCTGAGATTATTTCAAAAATTTTAAAATATTTCATGTAACAATGCTTCAACATCTCATAGACTTTTAATCTTTCTTTCTTTCTTTCAACACACTGAAAGTATCCCACCAAGGCAGGGTGGCCCAAAAAGAAAAACAAAAGTTTCTCTTTTTTAAATTTAGTAATTTATACAGAAGAGGTTACTAGCCCCTTGCTCCCGGCATTTTAGTCACCTCTTACAACACGCATGACATACAGAGGAAGAATTCTGTTCCACTTCCCCATGGAGATAAGAGGAAATAAATAAGAGTAAGAACTAGAACAAAAATAGTAGAAAACCCAGAGGGGTGTGTGTATATATATGCTTGTACATGTATGCGTAGTGTGACCTAAGTGTAAGTAGAAGTAGCAAGACGTTCCTGAAATCTTGCATGTTTATGAGACAGAAAAAAGGACACCAGCAATCCTACCATTATGTAGAACAATTACAGGCTTTCGTTTTACACTCACTTGGCAGGACGGTGGTACCTCTCTGGGCGGTTGCTGTCTACCAACCTACTACCTAGGAGACTTTTAATCATCAGTAAATATTTTATTAGCAAGTAAAAATTAGCTAGGGTGTTAAGTTCTTTCCATATGTAAATTATGACATCCTGTATTTGTCATGTCTGTCTTATACATACAGTAATGATATTCTTGCAAAAAAAAAAAAAAAAAATGCATACTAACCCTATCACTAAAACTGCTATAAACAATCTATACAACTTACATGTGCATTCTACAAAATGTTTTGTTACAGTAAGTTTTTAAAGATTTATATAAACTTTTCTAGTCACATCAAAAACATAAAAGAACTCTGATGCCAGAGTAAATAATTTGGCACTTTTCTAATTCTTTCAATGTTTTCATTTGAAACTGTTTTTCATAAAAGCATGTGACTGCAGAAGTCCTGATAACTGCCAAGAAAAACACAGCTTTGAAAAAAAAAAAAAAAAAAATAATAATGTAAAGAATTTGACCCCAATAGACAAACTTATGGTTTGGTAAAAAAACAAACAAGCAAACATAAACAATAAAACGGAATAGCAGACAACAAAGACAGAAGAATATAACATCCAATATGATTCAAGTTATGAATTTTTTAACAATTCATTAGCAAAAAAATAAAAAAGTGCATGAAGCAGTATGATATGATGGTTTTATATTTCAAATGAGAAGTATCCATTAACAAAAGTAGAATAAATAAGGAAGTACATAGCAACACAGAGAGATAAAAGAGTTGATCAAGAGAAAGATAACAATAACTGATAAAAGAAATATGTATAATGTAATATTTTGGCTTAAAAAAAAGGTATAATATTTATAGAGTTTGGAAGGAGCTGGGTTGAGGTATACTGACTGAAGTTGTCAGAAAGTTATCTTTAAATGAAAGCAATTTTGGGGATCACTGTCCTTGTGTCCTGATCCTAGGCCTGGCCTCCTGGTTGATGGTCTGATCAACCAGGTTGTTGGTGCAGTCCAGTGTAGGCACTAGAACCTCGCTCATGAGGAACTAACTTCAGGAACTTAACCAGGTCTCTCTTGAAGTTAGCTAGGAGTCTGTTAATTCCAATGCATGAAGGGAAGGTGATGAAAAGTCTCTCTCTCTTAACATTTACATAGTTGGTCTTTAGTGTATGCAATACCCCTGTTTTTCATTGGAGGTATTCTGCACTGTCTGCCAAGCCTCTTGCACTTGTAGGGAGTAATTTTGGTGTTCAGAATTGGGGCTGATCCCTCCAGAATTTTCCAGGTGTAAATGAAGATGCATCTTTATTGCCTACATTCCAAGGAGTACAGGTCAAGGGCCTTTAAGCATTCCTAATAATTGAAGTGCTTGATCAAATTTATATGGGGAGTAAAGGTTCTCTGTATATTCCCCAGTTCTGACCAGTGTCTCAGTGGAGATACCGGTCAGTGGTTTAGAGCATCTTGTCTGCTTCCTTACTTGTATATCAAATCACATTTGTTATTTTCCAATCATCTGGGGCTTCACTGGTTCTTTATAATTTGCTGAAGATTAGTGTTAATAGCTTGTACAGCATTTCAGTATCTCATAATATTGATGATGGTGTGCTATCTGGTTATGATGCCTTTAATGATTAATGCTCCATTAGGAGTATTTCTTTGTCAGTCATTTCTATACTTAACAGTCTTATTTAGTTTATCCTCTCTTTTATGTCTGATACTGTCCCTTGCTCCTCAGTAAAAAATACTTCAAAATCCTTTGTTGAGCATAATGCACATCCTTATTTCATGTCAGGTCATGTCCTCTGAATGTTCCTTCTTTTATCTTAATCATATCACTTGATCCTTTACTATCAATTTTCTTTTAATGTGACAAAAGAAATCTTTTGGTCTATCTGCCTTGGCTTTTAACTCTATTTAAAAAAATTTAATTCTTTCTTTGCTCAAAGATAATCATTTCTGATCCCTCTGTTAGCTTGCCTATTCTCTGGGCATTGGTTCTTTATGTATGTTCTTTATACTTTTATGCTCTTAGATTATTCCTCCTTACACTGACAACCAAATGTTTTCAATCTCTCTTGTATATTTTCCTCATGGGTTAGTATAAACTTGCCTGAGTTAATTGAATATGCTTGTCTTAGGGTTATATGGCTGAAAGCAAACCAAAATATCAAACAAATACCTACCTTAAAAACAATGAGCTCATGCCCTACATCTTTGTTCTACAACCTCAGCAAAAATGACTTTGACAACCCACTCACTCAAAGACAAAGGTAACAAGCAGAGTGAAAACTAACCATGATCTTGAGGAGCTAAAATAAATCATTTGAATACCACACACTTTACCAGAGACCTAAAATGAGCCAGGGTTAACCTTACTGTACATACAAAGATGGTGGCAACTCAAATGCCAGCAACTGCAGACTAATAGCAAACCTCCCAGTGCCATCAAAAATTTTAGAAAAAAACAAAAAAAATAATTATAATCAAATGTCTACATCTTAAAATACAATATTTAAAGTTGAAGCCAAAAATTTGTCATAACCTAAAAAAGCAAAGAATGCCATAAAAGAATGCTAAAATGTAATCTTCATTGCACTTATGAAAAACGAATACTTTATTTTATAACTTTCAATCTTACACTGTAGATCAGATAATTGTACATCACAATGGATTCAGTGGTTATGCCTTTAACCTCATCCAACTGTACCCAACCAATAGACATTATTAATTAACTTGAAATGACACTAACTCACACACTCTCCAAATAAAAAAAATGGTGTTCTCAAAGGCAGCAGGGCAAGAAAAAAGTAGAAAAAGCAAGGGAGATAAAGATAAAAAATGAAGGTTGAGAGGAAGAAGAGTATGGAAGAAGTAAACAAAACCTTCCATAACAATTCAAGTGACGTTTGAGAGCATGTGACGATGTGATGAAAATGGCACAATAAAGTAAACCAAACTGAGTTACCTATACCTAAACAAATCAACATATGCTCAGTTAACTTACTCCAATAATATCAAGAATGGATGATGATGCTCTTTATAATTAAGTACAGTATTTGGAAAGCTTTCAATTGACAGTAAAACTAGTTTGTATGCCATCATTAGAACATGATTCAATTAATATATCACTTAAAATACCCAACAAACAGGTCTGTGGCATAATTCATAACTTCAGTCATACAGATGATTAACATTAAAACTGGACAATACTTGCAGCAATTTTAAGACTTAGCCATGCAAAGCAAAAGTTCCAAAGCCACCGTCATGCATCACAGCTGTTAATATCTACTTCTGTACAAACTTATAAATCCAGCCTACCATGCAACAAATATTTGATGCTAAAAATAAAATCCTGTTACAACACATGACATACCTATTCTTGCGGCTTCTAAACTGTTCAGGTTTAGAGCCAACCGAATTAGTTCTGATAGGTCGGTCAATCGAGGAATCATCGTCTTCGGAATATCCGTAATATGAACCACTTCCGCTCTTCTCAGCTATAAAGTCAGGAAAGCGATGATCAGATGAAGGTGTTCCAGATGTAAACGAGCAGCTGCTGCCAGGGGACATTTCAGGAAAGGAATCACCTGTTAAGAAAGTATAATTACAAAGGGTGTGTAAAGGCATTAAGTTGAAAGTAAACACAGTTAAGAGTAATGTGATGAGGGTATAAAAATGATTTGGATAAAGGAAAATTGGATACCATATTAGAGGGAGGGAGTATGGAAGAAGTAAATGTTTTCAGATATTTGGGAGTCGACATGTCAGCGGATGAGTTTATGAAGGATAAGAGTTAACCATAGAACTGATTAAGGAAAAAAGATGAATGGTGCATTGAGGTATTTATGGAGACAAAGAAGGGAATTTACATGAGTATAGTGGTACCAACACTCTCATATGGGCGTGACGCATGGGTTGTAAATGCTGCAGCGTGGAGGTGGCTGGAGGCAGTGGAGATGTCGTGTCTAAGGGCAATGTGTAGTGTAAATATTACACAGAGAATATGCAGTGTGGAAATTAGGAGGTGTGGAGTTACTAAAAAGTATTAGTCAGAAGGCTGAAGAGGGGCTGGTGAGGTGGTTTGATCATTTAGAGAGAATGGAACAAAGTAGAATGACTTGAAGAGCGTATAAATCTGTAGGGGAAGGAAGGCTGGGTAGGGGTCATCCACAAAAAGGTTGGAGGGAGGGGGTAAAAAAAAAAGTTTTGTGGGTGAGGGGCTTGGACTTCCAATAAGCGGGCATGAGCATGTTAGATAGGATTGAATGGAGACGAATGGTTTTTGGGACCTGATGAGCTGTTGGAGTGTGAGGAGGGTAATATTTCTTGAAGGGATTCAGGGAAACCGATTAACAGGACTTGAGTCCTGGAAATGGGAAGTACAATGCCTGCACTTTAAAGAAGGGATTCAGGATATTGGAAGTTTGGAGAAATGTCTAAGCTGTCATATCTGGGCGCCTCTGCAAAGACAGTGATTATGTATGAGTGATGGTGAAAGTGTTAAATGATGATGAGAGTTTTTTCTTTCTTTCTGGGTTTTTCTTTCTTTTTGGGTCACCCTGCCTCGGTGATAAACAGCCGTGTTAAAAAAAATTACAAAACAGATGAACCAGTGGTTGTCTTGGCAATCACACAATGTTATTTTTTTTTTTTTGTCATTTGCCCAGTTTTCTACCTTATATTTAAATTGTGAATGACTTATGAGGATAGAAAAGTTTGGAAAATTTATAATTGGAATCCCTTCAGTCCCAAACAAATTTAACCCTTCAACGGTCCAAACGTATATATATGTTCACTCGCGCAGCGCCCCGAATATTTTGAAAAAAAAAAAAAAAGTCTTTTTATAGAAAAAAAGAGCACATTTTTTTAAGTATTTTAGAATAAAAAAATTTTTTAGGGTCAATACTTACCGAGATACGAGGCTACAAAGTTGGCACTTGGCGATCACCTGACGGCAACATGGAGCACTGCCGCTTGCAGAAATTCTACATATTTGCCGTTTTCTTCCATTTTTTTTTTATTTTCATGGTTTTCATGACATGATAATTATGCTTTATGGCAAATCTTTTGATTTCAATGCCAATTGTTGTTCATACACCAATATTATATATGAAATTATCATATTGTCATAAACACACATGTACACACTGACAGGTGATTATGCACACCTGGCTGAATCACATTCTATTATCTACAACTATATACATGTACAAGTATTTACATGTCCTACTTATGTTTCTAGAACTCCACAACTGTATGATACTCCATGAAGCATGGATTCATACAGAGTACCACCCCACACTGGTGACAAATGAATCATGTGTCCTTCCACTGCTGGGGTCGTTTTTTGGTGGTAGCACACACAACACACTTTTTCTGGGCATTCTTCTTCTTTTGGGTAGGTGGTATTGGTACCAGATAGTGACAGTTAGGAGTGATTCGGTCTGGCACTTTCCCCTCTGGCTGTGGTTGGGGGTCAGGTTGTGATATGACAGGTCACTGTTGAGGGGCAGGTACAGGTGTGGTACCATACTTTCTTGCTATCTGTTTGACAACATTCAGAGAGAATTCTGCAAAACATTGTCGTTTTCCAGTCTTTATTTCATACATATTGAATGCATTGAGCACTGCAATGTCTACAAGGCGAAAAAACAGTTTTATATACCACTTGCGACTCCTATGCACACAGTCAACAAATCCTATCAACTAGACGCATATTGTTCGTATAGTCCACGACAGCAGCTGGCTTTACAATAGGTTCTTTGTCGAACTTGCTCAGTCTGTCTGTCTGTACCATCTCATTTCTGTGGATGGTTGACAGCAATGTCACAGCCCGTTTGTCATGCCACGTCAGTGCCATGATGTCATTAGCATGAAACACTTGCACTGCACCTTCAACACTGCCTCCACTGAACCTTGGCATATGTTTTCTATTCCTTCTCACTGTTCCACATATATCAGTATTGTTCACACATAGGAAATCAGCGAGCATAGGGCTTGTATACTAGTTGTCTGTGTACAATGTATGGCCCTTGCCAAGGTATGGTTCCATCATCCTGCGAACAACATCACCAGAAATGCCCAACATCCGTCGGTCATCATCAAGTGCGTTTCTCCTGGTGTTTACAATAACATCCAACACAAGACCACTCTCACAGTCACACCTAACAAAAAGTTTTATACCAAAGCAATTACGTTTGCTCGGTATATATTGCTTGAATGACAAGCGTCCCTTGAACAGAATCAAGACTCATCAACAACAATGTTCTTGAAGGGATAAAAGTATGCACTGAATTTCTGCTTCAAATACATAAACACTTCCCAGATTTTGTATAGAAGGTCATTTCTGTTTGCCGTATTTCTGTCTGAGAAGTGCAACATTCGTAGCAACAGAGTGAATCTGCTGCAGGGAAGGAGGTCACGGAAAACTGGAGTACTGATGAAGTGGTCTGTGGACCAGTAATTACGTACATGTATATTGCTCTTATAGATATGTGGCATAAGCATGACAGTGGCAAAGAATAAATACATTTCAGCCACTGTTGTGTCCTTCCACCTGTGCAGCCGTGACGATTCTCCAACCTCTGTTATGTTGTCCATGACATATTGGTAATAATTGTTTGTCTGGGTCACTATCAAGTTCATTATAGGCTCGTCAAAGTACAACTGGAAATATGTAGTCTAACTCTGTAGACTCATTCGTTATGGGACATTCTGGATGGATACCACTTCCACTCGCATCAAAATCACAAGGCTGTGGCACGAATATACTTTGTGTCCAGCTCCACTCATGATCACATGGTGCAGGGTGGACCTGTGGCATAGGGCGAGGGGGAGCAGGAGGAGGGACAGGAGTGGAGGCAGCACATGGTTGAGGGGATGTCGGGCAGTCCTTTGTTTGTCCACCCGCTGCACCATGTGGTCCAGGCACTGTGCCACCCACCACTACTTCCTCCATCCCCGCATACTCGCCTCCATGATCACTTTCACTATCAGTGGCTGGGGTTTTGGATCGTGACCTGCCACGACCCTTGGGGATTGCATATGGCACACTGCCTAAACGTAAATAACGCCTAAAAGTGCGCTTCACTGGTGAATAATGAACTTCACTATCACTAGACGAATCCTCGACTGGCATAAAATCAATCTCATCATCACTTACATCACTTTCACTATCACTAAAACACTGAGAAAATGATAGTTTCCTCTTGCAAAGTTGCCTATGGGTAACACTTGCCACTCCAGAAGTGCTTGGCCCAGGGTCTTGTGTGGCCACACTGGCCACCCCAGAAGTGCTTGGCCTAGGGTCTGCTGTGGCCACACCGGCTACTCCAGAGGTGATTGGCCCAGGGTCAGGTGTGGCTACCCCAGAGGTGATAGGCTGAGGGTCATCTGGGTTATCGTCGACATTTTCACTAATTCCTTGAATATTACTGGCCCCACTGGTGTCAAATCCACTAAACTCACAATCTATATCACTTTCCTCGAATAGTAGTGTGTTAATACGACGAGGTGTGAGTGAATCACGAGGATGTGCCATGATGTTGACCCAAGATGGAGCTGAATGTAACTGGTCCTACCATGTGGTACCCAGGTGTCCCAGATTTTTTGTATACTGCGCACACCCATTCTCTCATGTCTAGGCGACTCAAGCCTATCACGCCAATTTTGAAGGAATGAAAAATAAAACGTATATATATGTTTGGGGAGCTGCACGCGAGAACGTATACATGTACAGTGGACCCCCGCATAACGATCACCTCCGAATGCGACTAATTATGTAAGTGTATTTACGTAAGTGCGTTTGTACGTGTATGTTTGGGGGTCTGAAATGGACTAATCTACTTCACAATATTCCTTATGGGAACAAATTCGGTCAGTACTGGCACCTGAACATACTTCTGGAGTGAAAAAATATCGTTAACCGGGGGTCCACTGTATATACGTTCAGACTGTTTAAGGGTTAAACTACTTATTCTTTCTGGGTTCTTGCTTTTATTATTATAATGCCATGCTTTATCACACAGAATCATGCTTTGCATGTCTCTATATAGGGAAGCCCTGCTTTACAGCGATTTGCTTTATGGTGATTTACTATTACAAACATTTCAAATTACGACCAAAAATTTTTTTACATGGCTCTCTGATTCACTATTACAGCACTCATGCACCACTCTATTTGTTTACATTCTCAAGTGAGCTCTGCATCTATCAGTTTTGTCTGGAAACTTTCCAAAATTTCAAGTGTTTTAAAGTTGTTGTGTATTTAATATGTGTATTTTTTTAACACACTGGCCGACTCCCACTTATGCATACTTGTATCAAAATAAACTTACACTCTGAGCTGGCATGCAGGTACACATTAAAATCACTATGAGTGTCTCACTAGTGTTGAAGATGCAATATTAATAATAATAATAATCATAATAATAATAATAATAATCTAGGTACTAGGTTGGTAGACAGCAACTGCCCAGGGAGGTGCTACCATCCTGCAAAGTAAATGTAAAGTGGAAGCCTGTCATTGTTTTACATGATGGTAGGATTGCTGGTGTCTTTTTTCTGACTCGTAAACATGCAAGATTTCATGTACATCTTGCTACTTCTACTTACACTTAGGTCACACTATACATGCATAGACAAGCATATATCTACACATCCCTCTGGGTTTTCTTCTATTTTCTTACTATTTCTTGTTCTTGTTTACTTATTCATATCTCCATGGGGAGTGGAACAGAATTCTTCCTCTGTAAGCCATGTGTGTTGTAAGAGGCAACTAAAATGCCGGGAGAAAAGAGCTAGTAACCCCCTTCTCCTGTATACATTACTATATTAAAAAAGAGAAACTTTAGCTTTTCTTTTTAGGTTACCCTGCCTCTGTGGGCTATGGCCTGGTCATTAACCCTTTGAGTGTTGAGACCCCTGATCGCAAACTTGCTCAGTGTCGACGAATTTTCAAAAATAAAAAAAATATTTTTTCTTATGAAATGATAAACTTTTTCCGAAGGTAATGAAACCAAAAGTTCGAAATTTGATGGAAAACTCATGAAAGTACACTCTTGTGAAGTTAGCGGTCTTGGCGATATTTATGCATCAGTTATTTTACCCAATTTGAGCTCTATTTTGGGCCAATTCCATTGTTCCACTCATCCAAACTCATAGCTATTTCGCTAGAAATCCTTTCATTCTATGGACTGAGTACAAGAAACTGCCCATTTACTTATTTCACCTACACAAACAAGTGATCAGAAATTACTAATTTCTCCAATTTCACACAAAATTCAAGAAAGGCCAATTTCAAAATAGGGGCCAGAATAAATAATGCAGACATTCCCAGCACTAAAATAACATTTTCTCTGTTCATTAGTCATGTCTCCAGGCTCCTATTATAATACATATGGTTTTCATCTTGAATTTTTATTCACTCAAAACAAATAGATCAATTTATTTTATAAATAATATCAGCACATTCATGAATGCATATTACACCCACCAGTTGACATTTACTGGAGATGTGATGTAATTTGTTTATTCTTGAACATCGCCAAAAATCGAACATTTCCGCTACTTTGAGCTCAATTTCAAGCTACTTTTATTCGGTAAACCATTCAAAATCACTCATTCACTCAAGATCTGTAATAGATCTTCCATTCTATCAAATGAGACCAAGAAAATACAACCATAATACCATATGAAAATATACCGCAAAGTCGCTGTTTTCAATCAAAAACACAATAGCGTTTTTTTTTTTTCTCATTATGCACTGCTTACTGCAGGATTTCTTTTTATAATGCGCACACTGACTACGCAGACCCATTCCCTCACATGAAGGCCTACCAGCTTTCTTCAGGAATATTTCAAGCCTCTAGAATTTTGGTGTAGTATTATGAGACCGACACTGGCTTCCAAGCCGTAATATTATGGCACCGACACCAAAAGGTTTAAAAAATCTAATAATAATAACTCTTGGGCACTTTAATGTCATATACAGTGGTACCTTGACTTACGAGTGTCCCAACTTACGAGTTTTCCGAGTTACTAGCTGTTGCTTGATCAATTTTTTGCTTTGAGTTGCAAGCCAAAATCTGAGTTACAAGTGAGCTTCAGATACGCTGCCACTAGTTGGCGCAGTGAACGCCACAACATCCACCCAGCATCCCAGCATTTTGTGCAGTTGTTTTGACAAATTTCTTTTTTCTAACCATGGGTCCTAAGAAAGTAAGTGCAAAGGACAGTATTGAGAAGAGGATGATGTCCATTGAATTAAAGTATGAAATCATAGAATAACACAAGAAAATCGCTTTTGTTTGGTTTTTCTCATGAAACTAGTGATTGAGTGCGGTTGGCCTCACAAACACTCTGTTTTCTCTGATAATAAGACCTCAGAAGGGCGAGAATGGGAAGATATGGTCAGAGCAATAATTATTTTTACCTCGGGAGTGGCTGCCACCACTCATCACAGGACATATTTTATTCTTTCTCGAGTATATATCATGTTTCCATGTTAATTATATTGTTTATTATGTCATATTAGAGATACTGTAATTGATAAATAAGCCAAAGAGTTGATATTAGCGTTATATTGAAGTATTTTTCTCCTGCCTCCCAAGAGCCAGGAATTCTGCTGAAACGGATTAATGGCATTTCAATTAATTTCAATGAAGAACATTGATTTGATATATGAGCAAATTGAGTTAAGAGCTCGGTCATGGAACGAATTAAACTCGTAAGTCAAGGTACCACTGTATTATGTTAATATAGATATTTTCATTAATCCATTTGCACACAGTAATCAAGAAAATTTTCATAAGGCTGACTATGATTTTACACTTATGTAGCCATTTTTTTAATGTATCAGCTGTCTTCCACCAAGGCAAGGTGACCAAAAAGAGAAAAAACAGTTTTCTTCTTTTTACATTATTAATTTATACAGGAGAAGGGATTACTAGCCTTGCTCTTGGCATATTTGTCTCCTCTTATGACATGCATGGTTTACGGAGGAAGGATTCTTCCCCACTTCCCTATGGAGTACATTTAGCTGTATTGGTACAGAAAAACTTCTAAATTGATGGGTTAATGGTGATGATGAGGGAGGCAGGGAAGCAAAAGTCTGGTAGTGGTTATTGTGAAAGATAAAGAGAGCTTGAATTACCATAACCATAATAATAACAGACAATACTGTAACAAAGGGACTTTGTTTACTGTTTCTGAATTAAGTGACCCTATCAGATTTTTGTCTTATATTTCCAAAGTCCATTCAATCAGGGCCATCCAGTAACTCGATTTACTTAATATGAGTATACAGGAAACTACCTAAAGTGCTCATAACCAAGATTATGCTTTGCTACTACATCTGTCTATGTTTACATTCCAATTCACTCCATATACACTTGAAAACATTCACATCACCAAAGTGGGTTATAGATAACTAAAAATGTCTAACTATAGTTCTGTAGCATTTAAAATCATTATGCAACTCTTCTCTAATAATAATACTTTTTTTTCTGGTCACCCAAACTTTGTGGGAAACAGCTGTTGAGTTAATAAAAAAAAAAATTATAATAATAATATAACCAAGAACATATTTGACTACTTTCAAATTACATTACCTACTCTAGCTGTTATCAACCATGTCATACAAGATGCAATGAGCAGGAGTTGGAATCCTTGGACATAATATACAAAAATTACTTATGGGTGAGTTGGGTGGGACGTTGGTCTTATTTAGCTGGTCTACTGTTCCAGGCTGTCTTGGTGGGTGTAATTATAGGATGCAGTTTTCTGTGTGTCCCCTCCTGTAATTCCACCCACCTGGACAGTCTCTACAGTTAAAATTATAATAATTTAAATAGGTAGTAGGTTCGTAGACAGCAACCACCCAAGGAGGTACTACCGTCCTGCCAAGTGAGTGTAAAACGAAAGCCTGTAATTGTTTTATATGATGGTAGGATTGCTCGTGTTTCTTGTCTGTCTCATAAATATGCAAGATTACAGTTATGTCTTGCTACTTCTACTTACACCTAGGTCACACTACACATACATGTACACGTTTATTTATACACACTCATCTGAGTTTTCTTTGATTTTATCTTAACAGATCTTGTTGTGTTCTGAGCACCTCTGCAAAAACAGTGATTATGTGTCAGTGAGGTGAAAGAATTGAATGATGATGAAAGTATTTTCTTTTTGGGGATTTTCTTTCTTTTTGGGCCACCCTGGCTCAGTGGGAGACGGCTGATTTGTTAAAAAAAAAAAAAAAAAAAAAAAAAAAAAAAAAAAAAAAAAAAAAAAAAAAAAAAAAAAAAAAAAAAAAAAAAAAAAAAAACGATCTTGTTCTTGTTACTTTTCCTTTTATATGCATTGGGAAGTGGAATAAGAATCTTTCCTCTGTAAGCCATGCGTGTTGTAAAAGTCAACTAAAATGCCGGGAACAATGGCCTACTAACCCCTTTTCCTGTGATGATTACTAAACAGAATAAGAAAATTGTCAAAGTGGGATGTCTGAATGTGCGTGGATGTTGTGCGAATGATAAGAAAGAAATGAAAAGCTGGATGTCCTGGCTTTAGGTGAAACAAAGCTGAAGGGGGTGGGAGACTTTCAGTGGAGAGAAATAAATGGGATTAGGTCAGGGGTTTCAAATAGAGTTAGAGCTAAAGGAGTAGTAGCAATAATGTTGAAGGATAAGCTATGGCAGGAAAAGAGGGAGTATAAATGTATTAATTCAAGGATTATGTGGAGTAAAATAAAGGTTGGATGGGAAAAGTGGGTTACAGTAAGCGTATATGCACCTGGAGAAGAGAGAAGTGTAGAGGAGAGAGAGAGAGAGAGAGATTTTGGGAAATGTCGAGTGAATGCATGGGGAGTTTTGAACCAAGTGTGAGAGTAATGGTGGTTGGGGATTTCACTGCTAAACTGGGTAAAAATGTTGTGGAGGGAGTAGTAGGTAAATTTGGGGTGCCAGGGGAAAATGAAAATGGGGAGCCTTTAATTGAGCTATATGTAGAAAAAGGTTTGGTAATAAGTAATACATATTTTATGAAAAGAGGATAAATAAATATACAAGGTCTGACATAGCACGTAATGAAAGTAGTTTGTTAGATTATGTATTGGTGGATAAAAGGTTGATGGGTAGGCTCCAGGATGTACATGTTTATGGAGCGGCAACTGATATATCGGATCATTACAGTGGAACCTCTACTTGCAAGCGTGTCCACGCGTGAGTTTTTCCAAATATGAGCAGTCGATGGGTCGATTTTTTGCTTCCATACGCGAGCAAAATTTCCATAAGCGAGCAGACCTCAAGGTAGGTTCCTTGACACTAGTGAGGGGCTATTGCTCTCGGGAATTGTATCTCATTTGTTTGTTGGACTATCTTATTGAAACTTGGGCAATGTATGATGGAAAGATGCTTCTTAAGATACACCAAAAATGAAAGAAATCTAAGCATAAATAATGGAGTTCACTTCTCAGCAATTAGCCACCCCTTAGCGGTAATTTTGAATGGTTTTTATGGTTGTATTCTCGTTTTTTTTGGTCTCATTTGATAGAATGAAAGATACATTACAGAAATAGATATTATTTTGATTGCTTTCACGATGAAAAGTGCCTTGAAATTGAGCTCAACCTAGGAGAAATGGTCCATTACTTGGCTGTTTCAGAGTAAACAAATGACGTCACTGTCCATTCCAATATGCAGTCATGAATGGGTTGACGTTATTTATACAATTAATGCAATAAGGAATAACAGTAAATCTTATATTTTTTGTGTGAATAAAAATTACAAATTATTTATATAATAATAATAATAATAATAATAATAATAATATGTATAATAATACTTTTTTTTTTTTTTAACAAACTGGCCATATTCCACCAATGCAGGGTGGCCCAAAAAGAAATTTAGTAATTTATACAAGAGAAGGGGTTACTAGCCCCTTGCCCCTGGCATTTTAGTTGCCTCTTACAACACACATGGCTTATGGAGGAAGAATTCTGTTCAACTTCCCCATGGAGATAAGAGGAAATAAACAAGAACAAGAACTAGAAAGAAAATAGCAGAAAACCCAGAGGGGTGTGTGTGTATATATATATGCTTGTATATGTATGTGTACTAGGTAGTAGGTTGGTAGACAGCAACCGGCCAGAGAGGTACTACCGTCCTGCCAAGTGAGTGTAAAACGAAAGCCTGTAATTGTTTTACATGATGGTAGGATTGCTGGTGTCCTTTTTTCTGTCTCATGAACATGCAAGATTTCAGGTACATCTTGCTACTTCTACTTACACTTAGGTCACACTACACATACATGTACAAGCATATATATACATACCCCTCTGGGTTTTCTTCTATTTTCTTTCTAGTTCTTGTTCTTGTTTATTTCCTCTTATCTCCATGGGGAAGTGGAACAGAATTCTTCCTCCGTAAGCCATGCGTGTTGTAAGAGGTGACTAAAATGCCGGGAGCAAGGGGCTAGTAACCTCTTCTCCTGTATATATTACTAAATTTGAAAGGAGAAACTTTCGTTTTTCCTTTTGGGCCACCCGGCCTCGGTGGGATACAGCCGGTGTGTTGAAAGAAAGAAGATATGTATGTGTAGTGTGACCTAAGTGTAAGCAGAAGTAACAAGACGTACCTGTAATCTTGCATATTTATGAGACAGACAAAAGACACCAGCAATCCTACCATCATGTAAAACAATTACAGGCTTTCGTTTTATACTCACTTGGCAGGATGGTAGTACCTCCCTGGGTGGTTGCTGTCTACCAACCTACTTCCTACAGTAATAATACATAATAATAATTACAGGTAGTAGTAGCCAGCAACCACCCAGGGAGGTGCTACCGTCCTGCCAAGTGAGTGTAAAACGAAAGCCTGTAATTGTTTTACATGATGGTAGGATTGCTGGTGTCTTTTGTCTGTCTCATAAATATGCAATATTTTCAGGTAAGTCTTGCTACTTCTACTTACACTTAGGTCACACGACACATACATGTACAAACATTTATATACACACCCTCTGGGTTTTCTTTTATTTTCTTTATAGTTCTTGTTCTTGTTTATTTCCTCTTATCTCCATGGGGAAGTGGGACAGAATTCTTCCTCCGTAAGTCATGCGTGTTGTAATAGGCGACTAAAATGCCGGGAACAAGGAGCTAGTAACCTTTTCTCCTGTATATATTACTAAATGTAAAAGGAGAAACTTTCGTTTTTCCTCTTGGGCCACCCCGCCTCGGTGGGATACGGCCGGTGTGTTGAAAGAAAGAAAGAAAGTTTCTATGTTATTTATATTGTTTGTTATGTCATATTAGATGAACTGTGATAAATAAATAAGCCGTGTAGATGATATTAGCGAAATTATTCATGAAGTATTTTGCCCGGTCTCCAGACAAACTCCCATCCACCGCCGACACCGCCCATACCACTACATGAATGACATATTTTATTCATTCTAGAGTATATATCATGTTTCTATGTTATTCATAATGTTTGTTATGTCATATTAGATGAACTGTGATAGATAAGTAAGCCGTATAGATGATATTAGCGAAATTATTTATGAAGTATTTTGCCTGGTCTCCAGACAAACTCACGTCCACTGCCGACACCGCCCATACCACTACATGAATGGCATTTTATTAATTTTAGAGTATATATCAAGTTTCTATGTTATTTATATTGTTTATTATCTCATATTAGATGAAGTGAGATAGATAATAAACCACAGAGTTGATATTAGTGAAATTATTGAAGTACAGAATTCCACTGGAACGGATTAATTGCATTTTAATTAATTTAAATGAGGAAAATTGACTCTGCAAATGAGCAAATCCAGTTGCGAGCAAGGTCATGGAATGGATTAAACTCGCAAGTAGAGGTTCCACTGTATTTAGATGTAGCTACAGTTAGACTAAGAGATAGATGGGACAAGAGGAAAATGGCAACAAGTAGTAAGAGAGAGGTGAAAGTGTATAAACTAAGGGAGGAGGAAGTTCGGTGAGATATAAGCAACTATAGTAGGGCCCCACTTATACGGCGGGTTAGGTTCCAGGATATCACCAGAAAGCAGAATGCCATTTTTTTCCATTTATAAATGCATATAAATGCCAGACAACAAGTTTACACTAAATTATATTAAGTTAGTAAAATACATACACAGTCCACTCACTACTTCTCTTAAAGTATTTGTAATTTTAGTGTATGGCAAGAGGTGAGTAGTACTTATTTGTAGGAAGTCAGGTGTAGGTAGCCCTGGCTCCCCATCTCATACTTAATATAAGATATTTAAAACAGCCCAGAGAGTTAAAATACACATATAGTACACTCATTATTTACCTTAAAATATGTGTAGTCTTAATGTAGGAAGAGAGGTGAGTAGTATTTATTTGTAGGAAGTCAGTGTAGGTAGCCGGTAGGTGTAGCCCGCCTGGGCTACACCTACCGGCTACCTACACTGTGGCCCAGAGCCATATTATTGGCATCGACATACCTTGTTCACTGAATTTAATCATTTCTAACAACTACCTTTAGATGCCATCATAAACGAAGGTAGAAGTAATGAATAATTCATGCCGAAAATTGTAAACAAAAGCGGAGTGGGGGAGTGGCTGGGCCAAACGCAGATTAATACACGTTTTCTCTGGTGGCTAAGCAGAGAAAACGTAATGTTGTCCCTCCACCTGGCTACCATACAGGTCCATAAGTATTATTATCAGGGCACATACAAAATATACAATGCCAGACAACAAGTTTACACTAATGTATATTAAGTTAGCAATAGAAGTAGGCATTAAAAACACAATAAAAGGTAAGATACACACAGAGTACACTTATTAATTACCTTAAAATATTAATATTAATGTGTGAGAGGTGAGTGGGAGGGTGTTTATTGAATAAAATCAGAATGGCACACCATCATCCTCTAACTTGGCACTTAAAGCTAGAGTCTTACGACTCCTCTTTTTATCACAGCTAAGCTTAGACGCCATCGTCAATGAGAGCCAACTAGTTAACAAAAAGAGTAAACGAGAAAGAGAACGAGATACAGACTTCAGACAATGTAAGAACACAAACTGAACAGGTAGTGGACGATCACTTGGTCAGGCGAAATAAATGCATATTAATGTGTCCACTTTTAGTTCATTCACGTTTGTTTGTAAGAGTTTGTAAAATATTTACCTCAATACACCTATCATCTGACTTACGACCTGCTTGACATATGTCCATTCGACTTACGACCTTGTTTTCTATGCCAAATTTCTGGGAAATAAACAACTATTTGTGTTGTACACAGTGTTTATCCTAAAACTTACAGAATAAAATACAGTACCGACAGCATAAAAAGTAAAGTAAAAAATGAAATACCAAAATAAAACAATAAAATAAAGTCATTATAAAATTTTTTATTATTATTATCACACTGGCCGATTCCCACCAAGGCAGGGTGGCCCGAAAAAGAAAAACTTTCACCATCATTCACTCCATCACTGTCTTGCCAGAAGGGTGCTTTACACTACAGTTTTTAAACTGCAACATTAACACCCCTCCTTCAGAGTGCAGGCACTGTACTTCCCATCTCCAGGACTCAAGTCCGGCCTGCCGGTTTCCCTGAACCCCTTCATAAATGTTACTTTGCTCACACTCCAACGGCACGTCAAGTATTAAAAACCATTTGTCTCCATTCACTCCTATCAAACACGCTCACGCATGCCTGCTGGAAGTCCAAGCCCCTCACACACAAAACCTCCTTTACCCCCTCCCTCCAACCTTTCCTAGGCCGACCCCTACCCCGCCTTCCTTCCACTACAGACTGATACACTCTTGAAGTCATTCTGTTTCGCTCCATTCTCTATACATGTCCGAACCACCTCAACAACCCTTCCTCAGCCCTCTGGACAACAGTTTTGGTAATCTCGCACCTCCTCCTCACTTCCAAACTACAAATTCTCTGCATTATATTCACACCACACATTGCCCTCAGACATGACATCTCCACTGCCTCCAGCCTTCTCCTCGCTGCAACATTCATCACCCATGCTTCACACCCATATAAGAGCGTTGGTAAAACTATACTCTCATACATTCCCCTCTTTGCCTCCAAGGACAAAGTTCTTTGTCTCCACAGACTCCTAAGTGCACCACTCACCCCTTTTCCCCTCATCAATTCTATGATTCATCTCATCTTTCATAGACCCATCCGCTGACACGTCCACTCCCAAATATCTGAATACATTCACCTCCTCCATACTCTCTCCCTCCAATCTGATATCCAATCTTTCATCACCTAATCTTTTTGTTATCCTCATAACCTTACTCTTTCCTGTATTCACTTTTAATTTTCTTCTTTTGCACACCCTACCAAATTCATCCACCAATCTCTGCAACTTCTCTTCAGAATCTCCCAAGAGCACAGTGTCATCAGCAAAGAGCAACTGTGACAACTCCCACTTTGTGTGATTCTTCATCTTTTAACTCCACGCCTCTTGCCAAGACCCTCGCATTTACTTCTCTTACAACCCCATCTATAAATATATTAAACAACAACGGTGACATCACACATCCTTGTCTAAGGCCTACTTTTACTGGGAAATAATTTCCCTCTTTCCTACATACTCTAACTTGAGCCTCACTATCCTCGTAAAAACTCTTCACTGCTTTCAGTAACCTACCTCCTACACCATACACCTGCAACATCTGCCACATTGCCCCCTATCCACCCTGTCATACGCCTTTTCCAAATCCATAAATGCCACAAAGACCTCTTTAGCCTTATCTAAATACTGTTCAATTATATGTTTCACTGTAAACACCTGGTCCACACACCCCCTACCTTTCCTAAAGTCTCCTTGTTCATCTGCTATCCTATTTTCTGTCTTACTCTTAATTCTTTCAATAATAACTTTACCATACACTTTACCAGGTATACTCAACAGACTTATCCCCCTATATTTTTTGCACTCTCTTTTGTCCCCTTTGCCTTTAAACAAAGGAACTATGCATGCTCTCTGCCAATCCCTAGGTACCTTACCCTCTTCCATACATTTATTAAATAATTGCACCAACCACTCCAAAACTGTATCCCCACCTGCTTTTAACATTTCTATCTTTATCCCATCAATACCGGCTGCCTTACCCCCTTTCATTTTTACCTACTGCCTCACGAACTTCCCCCACACTCACAACTGGCTCTTCCTCACTCCTACAAGATGTTATTCCTCCTTGCCCTATACACGAAATCACAGCTTCCCTAACTTCATCAACATTTAACAATTCCTCAAAATATTCCCTCCATCTTCCCAATACCTCTAACTCTCCATTTAATAACTCTACTCTCCTATTTTTAACTGACAAATCCATTTGTTCTCTAGGCTTCCTCAACTTGTTAATCTCACTCCAAAACTTTTTCTTATTTTCAACAAAATTTGTTGATAACATCTCACCCACTCTCTCATTTGCTCTCTTTTTACATTGCTTCACCACTCTCTTAACCTCTCTCTTTTTCTCCATATACTCTTCCTTCCTTGCATCACTTCTACTTTGTAAAAACTTCTCATATGCTAACCTTTTCTCCCTTACTACTCTCTTTACATCATCATTCCACCAATCGCTCCTCTTCCCTCCTGCAGATACTTTCCTGTAACCACAAACTTCTGCTGAACACTCTAACACTACATTTTTAAACCTACCCCATACCTCTTCGACCCCATTGCCTATGCTCTCATTAGCCCATCTATCCTCCAATAGCTGTTTATATCTTACCCTAACTGCCTCCTCTTTTAGTTTATAAACCTTCACCTCTCTCTTCCCTGATGCTTCTATTCTCCTTGTATCCCATCCACCTTTTACTCTCAGTGTAGCTACAACTAGAAAGTGATCTGATATATCTGTGGCCCCTCTATAAACATGTACATCCTGAAGTCTACTCAACAGTCTTTTATCTATCAATACATAATCCAACAAACTACTGTCATTTCACCCTACATCATATCTTGTATACTTATTTATCCTCTTTTTCTTAAAATATGTATTACCTATAACTAAACCCCTTTCTATACAAAGTTCAATCAAAGGGGTCCCATTATCATTTACACCTGGCACCCCAAACTTACCTACCACACCCTCTCTAAAAGTTTCTCCTACTTTAGCATTCAGGTCCCCTACCACAATTATTCTCTCACTTGGTTCAAAGGCTCCTATACATTCACTTAACATCTCCCAAAATCTCTCTCTCTCCTCTACATTCCTCTCTTCTCCAGGTGCATACAGGCTTATTATGACCCACTTTTCGCATCCAACCTTTACTTTAATCCACACAATTCTTGAATTTACATATTCATATTCTCTTTTCTCCTTCCATAACTGATCCTTCAACATTACTGCTACCCCTTTATAAAAATGTGATGCTGATATTCAGTAGTAAGGTTCGATTTATGTCCATTTCGACTTACGACCGGTTTCTCGGAACTGAACTCGGTCGTAAGTCAGATGGTACCTGTATTTTTTTTATTATAATAATAATTACATCAAAATATAAATACTCTTACATTGTGTACAAGTTGTACAAGTTAGTACAGAATAAACAAACAGCAACACACCATTTTTAGAGTGAATGAAGACATTATTATTATTATTATTATCATAATAAAAAGCACTAAACCCACAAGGGTCATGAATTGCTATATATAGAGTGAAGGCATACAAAAAGAATATTTTTCTACAGTTATCCCCCAGTTTGACTTGAGAAAACGTAATTCTTCCGACACTACCTACACAGCCGCTTTGTAAACAAATCTCATATTTACATCAATTTTTATTCTGTGAGTGTATGTATCATGTTTATATGCTATGTAACGGGTTTCATATATAATTTTGAAGAAAATATCATAGATGGATTAATGAAAATGCCTGTATTAATGTAAAGTAAGACATTTAATGTGCCCAAGAGTAATTATTATTACATAGTATTGGCATCATTAGTAGAGAGACTTAGTGATTTTAATGTGTACCTGCACACCAGCACAGTGTGTAAGTACATTTAGGTACAGGTACACTAAGTATAATTATCAGAGTACATATAAAATATGCAGTAACTTTAAAACACTTGAAATTTTGGAAGGTTTCCTGACATAATAGATGTGGTCACCGAGAACGTAAACAAACCGGGTGGGGTGTGCCATATTTGAAAGACAGCTTGCCATATAGCAAATTTTGGTCATAATTTGACATCGTCATATTAGAGGAATGCCGTAAAGCGGGGCCCTACTGTACATATTGGCAGAAAGGTGGGCTAGTGCAAGTATGAGTAGTGGGGGGGGAGGGTTGAAGAGGGTTGGAATAGTTTTAAAAATGCAGTATTAGAATGTGGGGCAGAAGTTTGTGGTTATAGGAGGGTGGGTGCAGGAGGAAAGAGGAGTGATTGGTGGAATGATGAAAGAGATAAAAGAGAAAAAGGTAGCTTATGCGAGGTTTTTAGAAAGCAGAAGTGTTATAAGAAGAGCAGAGTATATGGAGAGTAAAAGAAAGGTGAAGAGAGTGATGAGAGAGTGCAAAAGGAGAGCAGATGATAGAGTGGGAGAGTTAAACATGTTAAGAAAGCATAGGGAACAAATGGATTTGTCAGTTAAAAACAGAGTAGGGGAGATAGAGGTATTGGGTAAATGACGGGAATATTTTGAGGAACTTTTAAATGTCGATGAAGAAAGGGAGGCAGTAATTTCATGCACTGGCCAGGGAGGTATACCATCTTTTAGGAGTGAAGAAGAGCAGGATGTGAGTGTGGGGGGAGGTGCCTGAGGCATTACACAGAATGAAAGGGGGTAAAGCAACTGGAACTGACGGGATCATGAGAGAAATGTTAAAAGCAGGGGGGGACATAGTGTTTGAGTGGGTAGTATTTTTGTTTAATAAATGTATGAAGAGGGGAAGATACCTAAGGACTGGCAGAGAGCATGTATAGTTCCTTTATATGGAAGGGAAACAAAAGAGATTGTAAAAATTAGAGAGGAATTAGTTTACTGAGTATACCAGGAAAAGTGTATGGTAGGGTTATTACTGAAAGAATTAGAGGTAAAACAGAATGAAGGATTGTGGATGAGCAAGGAGGTTTTAGAGTGGGTAGGGGATGTGTAGAACAAGTGTTTACATTGAAGTATATATATGTCTTTCTTTCAACACACCGGCCATACCCCACCGAGGCGGGGTGGCCCAAAAAGAAAAAAGAAAATTTCTTCTTTTACATTTAGTAACATATACAGGAGAAGGGGTTACTAGCATCTTGCTCCTCTCATTTTAGTCGCCTCTTACAACATGCATGGCTTACGGAGGAAGAATGCTGTTCCACTTCCCCATGGAGGTAAGAGGAAATAAACAAAAACAAGAACTAGTAAAAACATAGAAGAAAACCCAAAGGGGTGTGTATTTATATGCTTGTACATGTATGTGTAGCATGACCTAAGTCTTTTCTTTCAACACACCGGCTGTATCCCACCGAGGCGGGGTGGCCCAAAAGGAAAAACAAAAGTTTCTCCTTTCACATTTAGTAATATATACAGGAGAAGGGGTTACTAGCCCCTTGCTCCTGGCATTCTAGTCGCCTCTTACAACAAGCATGGCTTACGGAGGAAGAATTCTGTTCCACTTCGCCATGGAGATAAGAGGAAATAAACAAGAACAAGAACTAGTAAGAAAATAGAAGAAAACCCAGAGGGGTGTGTATACATATGCTTGTACATGTATGTGTAGTGTGACCTAAGTGTAAGTACAAATTGCAAGACATACCTGAAACCTTGCATGTTTATGAGACAGAAAAATGGACACCAGCAATCCTACCATCATGTAAAACAATTACGGGCTTTCGTTTTACACTCACTTGGCAGGACGGTAGTACCTCCCTGGGCAGTTGCTGTCTACCAACCTACTACCTAGATGAAGCATATATGTGAACAGTATTTAGATAAAGGTATGGAAGTTTTCACTGCACTTATAGATTTAGAAAAGGCATATGATAGAGTCGATAGGGGAGCAATGTGGCAGATTTTGCAGGTACAGTGGTCCCTCGCTTTTCGTAGTTCTCGGGAA
The DNA here is from genome assembly GCF_038502225.1 of Cherax quadricarinatus. Lineage (NCBI taxonomy): Eukaryota > Metazoa > Arthropoda > Malacostraca > Decapoda > Parastacidae > Cherax > Cherax quadricarinatus. The sequence goes on along the minus strand of NC_091297.1, from coordinate 18,491,207 downwards.
TCATAGATTTCGGAAATCATAGGAATATTTTCGTATAAACATGGGCTCGCTAATCATAGGTTGACTCGCGAATAGTAGTTCGTCCGGGACGTGTACGCACGGTGTGAGCCGGGGCAGCCTCCCTAACCAGCCAGTCTGGCATTGTTTACCAGTGAGTGAAGGTCCCCTCACGTGCTCCTACGAAATATTTTATAATATTCCACTCATTTTAGTGCTTGCAAGTACTAAATAAGCTACCATGGCTCCAATGAAAGCTCCTAGTGCCAAGCCTGTGGTAAAGAAGAGCTCACCACTGAGGAGCTGCAAGAGCTTCAGCAGGAACAGCAACAGATCGCAGCTTAGAATCTTGCTGCAGAGGAGGAAGAAGAGAGATGGAAGAAGGTGCCTTCTTCAGAAATTAAAGAGATTTTTGCTATGTGGGGTAAGATGGAAAGATTTATGGAGAAACATCACCCTGACAAGGCTGTTGCAAGCCATGTTGGCAACATGTACAGTGACAAAGTCTTGGGCCATTTTAGGGAAGTGTTAAAGAGACGCCAGAAACAGAGCTCTCTCCACAGTTATTTTGTGAGACAGGACTCCAGTGACTCTCAAGGTGGTCCTAGTGGCATTAAGAAACAGAGAAGAGAAGCAACCCCAGAAAAGCAATTGGTGCCTGAGGTGTTTCTGGAAGGGGATTCCCCTTCCAAACTGTAAACAATCCAATCTCTCTCCTCCTCCTCCAGTCTCCCATACACTAAGAAGAATCTCCAATAAAGGTAAGTGTTATGCTGTTAATGTTTCATTCATCATTTCTCATTGTATTGTTTATGTACTACATCTATATTTCATGTAAAAAAAATTTTTGTTTTAATACTTCTGGGTGTCAGGAACGGATTAATTGTATTTACATTATTTCTTATGGGGAAAATTGATTCGCAAATCATAGATTTCGATAATAGTAGCAACTCCAGGAACAGATTAACTACGAAAAACGAGGGACCACTGTATATGGAATAGGTGGTAAGCTAGTAAATGCTGTAAGGCATTTTTTATGAGGATAGTGAGGCTCAGATTAGTGTGTGTAGAATAGAGGGAGACTACTTCCCGGTAAAAGTAGGTCCTAGACAGGGATGTGTAATGTTAACATGGTTGTTTAATATATTTATAGATGGGGTTGTAAAAGAAGCAAATGCTAGGGTTTTTGGGAGATGGGTGGGATTAAATTATGGGGAATCAAATACAAAATGGGAATTGACACAGTTACTTTTTGCTGATACTGTGCTTGTGGGAGATTCTAAAGAAAAACTGCAAAGGTTAGTGGACGAGTTTAGGAGTTTGTGTAAAGGTAGAAAGTTGAAAGTGAACACAGAAAAAGAGTAAGGTGATGAGGGTATCAAATGATTTAGATAAAGAAAAATTGGATATCAAATTAGAGAGGAGGAGTATGGAAGAAGTGAATGTTTTCAGATATTTGAGAATTGACGTGTCAGTGGATGGATTTGTGAAGGATGAGATTAATCACAGAACTGATGAAGGAAAAAAGGTGAGTGGTGCGTTGAGGTGTATGTGGAGACAAAAAACGTTATCTATGGAGGCAAAGACAGGAATGTATGAAAGTATAGTGGTACCAACACTCTTACATGGGTGTGAAGCTTGGGTTGTAAATGCTGCAGCGAGGAGAGGTTGGAGGCAGTGGAGATGTCCTGTCTAAGGGTAATGTGTGGTGTAAATATTATGCAGAAAATTCAGAGTGTGGAAATTAGGAGAAGGTGTGGAGTTAATAAAAATATTAGTCAGAGGGCTGAAGAGGGGTTGTTGAGGTAGTTTGGTCATTCCGAGAGAATGGATCAAAGTAGAATGACATGGAGAGCATATAAATCTGTAAGGGAAGGAAAGCGGGGTAGGGGTCGTCCTCGAAGAGGTTGGAAGGAGAGGGTAAAGGCAGTTTTGTGGGCGAGGGGCTTGGACTTCCAGCAAGCGTGCATGAGCGTGTTAGATAGGAGTGAATGGAGACGAATAGTATTTGGGACCTGATGAGCTGTTGGAGTGTGAGCAGGGTAATATTTAGTGAAGGGATTCAGGGAAACCGGTTATTTTTATATAGCTGGACTAGAGTCTTGGAAATGGGAAGAGCAATGCCTGCACTTTAAAGGAGTGGTTTGGGATATTGGCAGTTTGGGGGGATATGTTGTGTATCTTCATACGTATATGTTCTAAACTGTTGTATTCTGCGCACCTCTGCAAAAACAGTGATTATGTATGAGTGAGGTGAAAGCGTTGATTGATGATGAAAGAATTTTCTTTTAGGGGATTTTCTTTCTTTTTGGGTCACCCTGCCTCAGTGGGAGATGGCTGACTTGTTAAAAAAAAAAATCTATATGCAGCCTCACCAATGAGCATGCTTTTTAAGTCACTACAATATGCAAGTTCAGAGCATTTAGGATCACACAATATCAGTCATTTTTAAGGAGTCATATGCCATCAAGATGGTTAAGAATTCAACAGAAATGAAATCTTTAGTTGTTATACCCAACTCAACTTGGGTCATGTAATTCTTTTCTGGCAAAGTGCATTTGTGTATAGACATCAATGTATATAGAGTAACAGTTATGTAAGAGATTTCTTGAGAAGTTTTCTTTGCCAGAGTTAGGGGTCACAGGTGATAACTTCTTTGAGGGGGGGTCATTCTGAGAGACGAGGTGTCAAATACATGCTAATGTCATGTAGGGATCAAGTGTATGTTCTCCAGAATGATAAAATTCATTTAATATTATCAGATATTCCTTTATTTCTTTCTTTTTGGGTCACCCTGCCTCGGTGGGAGACGGCCGACTTGTTAAAAAAAAAAAAAAATATCCCTGCCTTTGTGAGAAACAACCTGCATTAAAAGATATTCATAAGATATTGATAATTTCTAGACATTTTGTAGGATTTGTAGTGTCAATAGTTGTTTTCTCAAACATTTATTATTGATTAAATTTTTCCAAACAATTCAAAAGATCTAACTTTGGACATTATCAGCTTAACAATAGATCAAGGAAAATGTACTACAGAACTTAGCGCAACAGATTTTGCTCAATTATTCATCCAGGACTTGAGTTCCGGAAGAGGGAAGGGTGGCTTTTGCACTCTGAAGGAGGGGCAGGGATGTTGCAGTCAAAGGATAATCTGAACTGTAATATTAGCATAATTCAGGTTAGATAGTGATTGAATTAATGATGGTAAATGCTTTTCCATTTTTTTCTGAATCACCCTACCTTGGTGGGAGAGAGAAATTAGTTAGTAAAATTTGTACTAGATTTGCCTAACAAATTCTAGCCACTTACTACAAATTACATAGATCACTCTCAGCCTGTACTATTAGTAATATAGTAACTGAACAGCTTATTGGAATATCCAACATGAAAATCATACCATCAGATGGGCTATAAGGAATGGGCGTAGGAACAGCAGGCGTGGGAGTCATATCTAAGTAGCCATCTGAACGGTCTTGAGCACTGCTCTCACCAGCACCAATGTCCCCTACTTGACCTCCAGGTACCATGGACAGGTAACTGTCAGTGGTGTCATCTACCAGACTGGAGATACGTGAATGGCAAGCAGACTGTGGTGGTGAAGATACCTGAAAATCAGACAGAGTTTAACTAAATCACTTTTTCTTATAAAATAGGTATCACTTTTGCTCCTTAATTGTTACATCTGCTCTGAAAGGCAACAAATTTTATTATGTAATTACTGTGTGTTGACACACATCAAGCATTACCTCTAATACATAAACACTAAACACACTGCTATGATTCTTAATACTGCTTGTGACCCGAGTGGTAAAATTTTCAGCTCAACTAAATGACCAGTTCATTCCTGAGGCTGGTGATGATGCTGGGTATGTTTCCTTATGCCTGTTCACCTAATAATAAATAGGAACCTAGGTGGTATCTGAGAGAAGTGGGTCACATCTGGACCCCTTCAGGGTCCAGACTCCTGATCTGAAACTTGTTCTCATGGTCCAATAATCCCCCCCCCCCCCACACACACAAAAAAAAATCTTATGAAATGCCAGAGAATTGTTTTCAGAAGATAATGACACCAGAAGTACGAAATTTGAGAAAAACTTATGGAATTAAGCTGGCACAAAGCTAGAAGTCTCAATAGAATTTATAGACCATTGATTTCACCAAATCTAAGTCCTATTTTAGGCCAATTCCATTGCTTCAGTTGTCAGAATGGATGAGCCAGTCTTAGGAATAACTCACCATGGGTTCAAACCCCAACTCTTCTGTGTGTTAATCCTTCACCTTTCAATTCAGCTTCTTTTCATTTTCCTATATTCCCTTACCTAGTGAGTGTTTCACCGGTGTATCAAACTTAGCTATAAAAATTTACAGAAAAGAAATCCATTAAATTACACAGGTATCTATTACCTGACTAGAGGAATGAGACAGCCAGGCAGGAAGAATAGATCCAGGGGAATTAAGGGGCCCCATTGACAAATATCCAGAGTTTTCATGAGATGAGCCTCCATGTGCTTGGGACTGAATTCTATCCATACATAGATAAGCCCCTCGCTCTGGATGGGAACCAAGAGCAACACTGGTGCGCTCAGAAGGGCTAGCCATCTCCAGGTAGTTATCTTGAGGTGAAGATATGCAAGGCCCATCTGTGCTGCTGTTACTGACAGGTGATATTAGACCTGCAACTGCAATAACACAAAATTAAAGGGAGCATTCTGTCTATTTTCTTTGAAAATTTTTTAAGTGATAATGATGCCATTTTACCTGTCAAGCACTGCTGCAGACATGAATTTTATGTTAATATGAATGGTATCATCCTAAGTAGTAGGTTGGTAGACAGCAACCGGCCAGAGAGGTACTACCGTCCTGCCAAGTGAGTGTAAAACGAAAGCCTGTAATTGTTTTACATGATGATAGGATTGTTGGTGTCCATTTTTCTGTCTCATAAACATGCAAGGTTTCAGGTACGTCTTGCTACTTCTACTTACACTTAGGTCACACTACACATACATGTACAAGCATATATATACACACCCCTCTGGGTTTTCTTCTATTTTCTTACTAGTTTTTGTTCTTGTTTATTTCCTCTTACCTCCATGGGGAAGTGGAACAAAATTCTTCCTCTGTAAGCTATGAGTGTTGTAAGGGGCGACTAAAATGCCAGGAGCAAGAGGCTAGTAACCCCTTCTCCTGTATAAATTAGTAAATTTAAAGAGAGAAACTTTTGTTTCTCTTTTGGGGCCACCCTGCCTCGGTGGGATACGGCCGGTTTGTTGAAAGAAGAAGAAAGAATGGTATCATGTGAAATTTATTTTTACCCTAGGAAGTGAAGGTAGTGTGTATGTGTGTGTGTGTACTCACCTATTTGTGGTTGCAGGGGTCAAGTCATAGCTCTTGGCCCCGCCTCTTCACTGATTGCTACTAGGTCCTCTCTCTCCCTGCTCCATGAGCTTTATCATACCTCACCTTAAAACTATGTATGGTTCCCGCCTCCACTACTTCACTTTCTAGGCTATTCCACGGCTTGACTACTCTATGACTGAAGAAATACTTCCTAACATCCCTTTGATTCATCTGAGTCTTCAACTTCCAATTGTGACCTCTTGTGTCTGTGTCCCATCTCTGGAACATCCCGTCTTTGTCCACCTCGTCTATTCCGCGCAGTATTTTATATGTCGTTATCATGTCTCCCCTGACCCCCCTGGCCTCCAGTGTCGTCAGGCCGATTTCCCTCAACCTTTCTTCGTAGTACAATCCCCGTAGCTCTGGGACTAGTCTTGTTGCAAACCTTTGCACTTTCTCTAATTTCTTGACGTGCTTGACTAGGTGTGGATTCCAAACTGATGCTGCATACTCCAGTATGGGCCTGACGTAAATGGTATACAGAGTCTTGAACGACTCCTTACTGAGGTATCGGAACGCTATCCGTAGGTTTGCCAGGCGCCCGTATGCTGCAGCAGTTATCTGATTGATGTGCGCCTCAGGAGATATGCTCGGTGTTATACTCACCCCCAGATCTTTTTCCTTAAGTGAGGTTTGCAGACTTTGGCCATCTAAACTATATTGTGTCTGCGGTCTTCTTTGCCCTTCCCCAATCTTCATGACTTTGCATTTGGCGGGGTTAAACTCAAGGAGCCAGTTGCTGGACCAGGCTTGTAGCCTGTCCAGGTCTCTTTGTAGTCCTGCCTGATCCTCATCCGATTTGATTCTTCTCATTAACTTCACATCGTCCGCAAACAAGGACACTTCTGAGTCTATCCCTTCCGTTATGTCATTCACATATACCAAGAACAGCACAGGTCCTAGGACTGACCCTTGTGGAACTCCGCTTGTCACAGGCGCCCATTTTGACACCTCGTCACGTACCATGACTCGTTGTTGCCTCCCTGTAAGGTATTCTCTTATCCATTGCAGTGCCTTTCCTGTTATGTGTGCCTGATCCTCTAGCTTTTGCAGTAACCTCTTGTGAGGAACTGTGTCGAAGGCCTTCTTGCAGTCCAAAAAAATGCAGTCGATCCACCCCTCTCTCTCTTGTCTTACTTCTGTCACCTTGTCATAAAACTCTAATAGGTTTGTGACACAGGATTTTCCCTCCCTGAAACCATGCTGGTTGTCAATTATACACTTGTTTCTTTCCAGGTGCTCCACCACTCTCCTCCTGATGATCTTCTCCATGACCTTGCATACTATACACGTTAGTGATACAGGTCTGTAGTTTAGTGCCTCATGTCTGTCTCCCTTTTTAAAAATTGGGACTACATTTGCCATCTTCCATACCTCGGGGAGTTGCCCAGTTTCAAATGATGTGTTGAAGATCTTTGTTAATGGTACACACAATGTCTCTGCTCCCTCTTTAAGGACCCACGGAGAGATGATGTCTGGTCCCATCGCCTTTGAGGTGTCAAGTTCGCATAGCAGCTTCTTCACCTCCTCCTTGGTTATATGTACCTCATCCAGCACTTGCTGGTGCACCCCCCTGCTCTGATTTCCTGGAGTCCTACTGGTTTCCACTGTAAATACTTCTTTAAATCTTGTGTTGAGCTCCTGACATACCTCCCGGTCGTTTCTTGTGAATTCCCCATCACCCTTCCTCAGTCTGATTACCTGGTCCTTGAATGTTGTTTTCCTCCTGATGTGGCTGTACAACAGCTTCGGGTCAGTCTTGACTTTCGATGCTATGTCATTTTCGTATTGCCGCTGAGCCTCCCTTCTTATCTGTGCATATTCGTTTCTGGCTCTTCGGCTAATCTCTTTATTTTCCTGAGTTCTCTGTCTTCTGTACCTTTTCCATTCTCTAGTACATCTAGTTTTTGCCTCCCTACACCTTTGGGTGAACCAAGGACTCGTTCTGTTCTTCCCATTATTTCTGTTTCCCTTGGGAACAAACCTCTCCTCTGCCTCCTTGCATTTTGTTGCCACATAGTCCATCATTTCTTGTACTGGTTTTCCTGTCAGTTCCCTCTCCCACTGAATGTCTTGAAAGAAGTTCCTCAAGCCTGAGTAGTTCCCCCTTTTGTAGTTTGGTTTTTCCCACCCTATTCCTGCTGCTCTCTCCACTTGGAGCTCAACTATGTAGTCGAAGCACAGAACCACATGATCACTAGCTCCCAGGGGCCTTTCATACATGATATCCTCGATGTCAGAACTACTCAAGGTGAATACAAGGTCCAGTCTTGCTGGTTCATCCTCTCCTCTCTCTCTGGTAGTGTCTCTAACATGTTGATGCATGAGGTTTTCCAGTACCACATCCATCATCTTGGCTCTCCATGTTTCGGGACCCCCATGGGGCTCCAGGTTTTCCCAGTCAATCTCCTTGTGATTGAAATCACCCATAACTAGTAACTTTGCTCCCCCCATGTGTGCTCTCCTGGCCACCTCGGCTAGTGTGTCGACCATTGCTCTGTTGCTCTCATCGTATTCTTCTCTTGGCCTTCTGCAGTTCTGTGGTGGGTTGTACATTACTGCAATTATCACCTTATGTCCCTCAGACTGGATTGTTCCTACTAAGTAGTCCCTTTCGCCCGTGCCATCCATTCCTTCCATTTTCTCAAACCCCCACTGGTTTTTAATGAGCAGTGCAACTCCTCCTCCCCCTCTCCTCCCTCTGTCTTTCCCGAGGATTTGATATCCGGATGGAAAGATTGAAT